>NC_061120.1:128672530-128906202 GCF_002878395.1 Capsicum annuum
GTAGAGGTATGGACTGCGTACATCTTACCCCCCAGACCCCACTAGGTGGGAATACACTGGGTTTGTTGTTGTTGTTGTAAATTAACATATGAAATTTTACGAACATAAGTGATCCATAACCCTTAATGAATTAAAACTCTCATTTTGATGACGATATTAAAGTTTTTGAATTTCAATTACGACTTGGTTTTGAAAACCCTAACGTATGAATTTGTCCTTTCTCACAGTGGCCTATTTCTATTGTTTCAAGTCATACGTTTTAACACAATTTTCTTGAATCCTCTATTTAGATGCAACAAAACTCCATGGAATTGAAGTTACTCTCTGAAACTTGATTCTTACTTCATATCTACGGGTCTTGTTTAAAACTTATTGAACCCATTTTGCAATTTTGAAGTCTTCATGAGAATTTAATTGGAAGTGTTTGAAAGATTGTGTTTATGAAAGTTTACGACCTCCGTATAGGCTTGACATTCGATTTTGGATAAAAGTGTTATTCTTTAAAAACTCCCGAGCTAGTACATGATTCGGTATTTTCATGACGTTTTATGATTTAGAGCGTAAGGCCTCACAAACATTATGTTTCATGATCTAAATTTGAGCCAATGGCTCTGTCATGATTTTAAACTATTTTTACAAGTTAATAAGGAGCCACAACCCGAAACTGTGTTTGCCATCATAGGTTTTGGAACGTTATGCAAGTCAGACAGCTCCTTCATATATATATATATATATATATGTTTTGGGAGGACTATTGAGCATCGAGATAGGTATTGGATTAATAAGGACCCACAACCCGAAACTGTGTTTGCCATCATAGGTTATGAAACGTTCTGCAAGTCAGACTACTTCTTCATGTTACCCGAAACATGGACAACAAAAAATCATTAGCAGGAACACACTTTATCTTAATTTGTATCCTCTACACCTTTTTATCGTGGGTCATATTCTTGGTAAACTGTAACTGGTTCATGTCATGTCTAATCCTCTCTCTCCAATATTTCTTTGCTCTACCTTGACCTCACCTGAATCCATCCATAGCCAACCTCACACTTCCACACTGAGGCATTCGGGCACCTCTTTATCACATGACCGAACATCACAACCTCGCTTCCTACATCTTGTCTTCTATTGAAGCCACTCTCACCTTGTCTTAGTCTCAAATAACCTCATCTTTAATCCTATCTCTCCTAGTTTTAACCCACACATCCATCGCAACATCCTCATCTCCGCTACCTTCATCTTTTGAATGTGAGAGTTCTTGACTAGTCAACATTCTACCCCATACAACATAGCTGGTCTAACCGCTACTCCATAGAAATTGCCTTTAAGTTTAGGAAATATCTTATCATATAAAACTTCGAAAACGAGCCTTCATTTCAACCACATGACACTAATACAGTGACTTGGATCATAGAACCAGGATACTTGAAACTATTTCTCTTCTAAATGGCTTGCATACTAAGATTCACGACCATGTTAGCCTCATGCGTCCTCTTACTGTACTTGCATTCTAAATATTCTGTCTTGGTCCTGCTCAACCTAAATCTTTTAGATTCTAAGGTCCGTCTCCAAATCTCCAACTTAGCATTAACTCCTTGCGGGTCTCGTCGATCAGAACTACATTATCCGCAAATAACATACACCATGACACTTCGCCTTGAATTTTCCATGCCAATACATCCATTACCAAGGGAAACAAAAACATGTTAAGAGTTGATTCATGATGCAAACCCATCAGTACGGGAAAGTGTCCCGAGTCTCCTTCTACATTTCTTACACGAGTCTTAGCTCCATCATACATCTCCTTTATTAACCTAGTGTGTGCCACAAGAACACCTCTAGCCTCCAAGAACCTTTAGAGAACCTCTTTGGGGACTCTATCGTAAGCCTTCTTTAAATCGATGAACACCATGTGTAAGTCCTTCTTCCTCTACCTATATTGCTCCACTTGACTCCTTACGAGATGGATGACTGTTTTAGTCGAACGACTTGGCATGAATCCAAACTGATTCTCTAAAATGGTCATGCTCCTCCTCAATCTCATCTCCACTACCCTTGTATAAAGCTTCATAATGTGACTTAACAACTTGATACCCTTATAGTTGTTGCAATGTTGAATGTCATCTTTATTCTTATACAATAGAATCATTTTGCTCTACCTCCAAGATTCCGACATCTTCATGGTCCTAAAGATGACATTAAACAACTCGGTCAGCCACTCCATACTTGCTCTGCCTGCGTTCTTCCAAAAATCCACCGAAATCTTATCTGGACTAGTCGCTCTATCTCTACGTATCCTACGAATAACACCTTTAACCTCTTCAACCTTTGTATACCATAATTGCGATGCTTCTCTGAGTGCTAAGTCCCCATCAAAATATCTTTGTCCCTTACTTCTTTTAGGTGTTTATGGAAGTAGGACTTCCATCTCCTCCTAATGAGTACCTCATCCACCAATACTCTGCCGTCTACAATCTTGATGCATTTTACTTGGTCAAGGTCACGGGCCCTCTGCTCTCTAGCCTTGGCTAGCCTCCCTGCCGTTGTCCTCTAATTCTACATATAATCTTTCGAATGCTATTGTTTTATCCGCCGTATTTGCAAACTTAGCATCCTTCCTTTCCATTTTATACTCCTCTCTATTCGTCGGCTTCTGCTCCTCGGTTTTACTTTCCACCAGCTTTCCGTAAGACCCCTTCTTTGCCTCCACCTTCCCTTGCACTTCTGTATTCCACCACCAGTCCCCTCTATGCTCGCCAAATCGACTTCTCAAGAAACCCAACACCTCTCTAGATTTTTTTTTTTTTGAACATTTAAAAACAACCTATAAAGGTGGGGTGCACCAGGCCAAAACAGTAATGCAACGCTTAGGCGACGCTTGAAGGCCCAGGCAGCAAGCTACCTTGATGAGCCATCCCCCTCAAAAAATAGAGTTAATATCGTGTGAACCAATGGTCCACATAACCGTTATTAAACTGATAAGAACAGATACTCTAGCCGTTTTTCTAATGCAACTGGCGGTCTTATCTCACATACTGTTCGTATCTCCACTACTCCCCCATAACCTTCATCTTCTCTCCATCTCCATCTCCAGGGCATTAGCCATAGTCAAGCTACCCTATTGATCCTAGGTCGATCATCCACAACCCTCTTCTTCCTCTTCTCCTTGATCTCCAAATCCATCACCATAAGCCTATGTTGGGTCAAAAGATTCTCATCTGGAATAACCTTACAATCTTTACAATTACCTTTATCCCTCCTTCCTAAGGAGCAAAAAGTCTATTTGAGTCTTGGCCACCGAACTACGGAAGGTAACTAGTGTTCCTTCTTTTTGGGAAGCTCGAATTCGCTGCCATCAACCCAAAGTCTAGCAAAATCCAAAAATGAAGCTCCTTTTTCGTTCCTTTCCCCAAAACCAAAGTCTCCATGCACATCGTCATAATCGGTGTGCATAAACTCTCGGTGACGACCCTATGTGCCCATTGAAATCATCTCCTACGAAAAACTTCTCGGTGATCGCCACGCCTCTCACCAGCTCATCCAAAGCCTCTCAAAAGGTCTTCTTCTCTTCTTTGTCCAAGCCCGCTTGCGGTGCGTATGCACTAATAATGTTCAAAGTAGACCCTCTAGTGACCAACTTAATCGACATCATCCTGTCATTAACCCTTCTAACCTTTACCACCTGCTCTCTAAGCTCTTCATATACTAAGATTCCTATCTCATTCCTATTCCTCACGCCTCCTGAGCACCACAATTATATCCATCCATATTCCATGCATTAGCACCTATCCATTTGGTCTCCTGGACACAAGTTACATTAATCCTCCTCTTTCTTAGAATCTTCACTAGTTGTACGAACTATTCTTGTAAATTCCCTATGTTCCAAGACCCTACTCTCAATCGAGAAGCTCCCTTAACCTGCTAATCCCCCTCCCCCCTCCCCGCCCCGCCCTGCCCCTCCCCGCCCCTAACCATGACCTTGCTCCTGAATCCGAAGCTGAACTTGCCCTTGACCCTGATCCTGACCCTGACCGATGCAATGACCCTAGTCTACCATCATCCACCAAAGCCACTAAAAAATGGTAAGCTAAACAGGGATGTTCTAACTAAACCAACTAATCTACAAAACAACCACAATACAGGAAATGCAAACAAGGTAAGGCTAAAATGCACTAGCTCAACTTGGGAAAATGGTTTAAGTTGGTAAATGATGCTGACAATGGCATATATGATTCAATATGCCAGTACAATGATTCTTCCAAAATATACCTCTAGAGCAAACTGAACATATTGAATTGGACCATCTTTCCGTAGTTAGCTTGTAAGAAGAAAATAAAACAAGCCACTGTTATTACTGTTTTTTTTTCTTTTGTGGTCTAGTGATATCGTTTGTAACCTATTGCATTAGTATCTGCTGATTCGAACATATATAGGTTTGAGAATATCACATTTTGGAGGAGTAAAGCAGCTGCAGACCAGCATCCAACTATGGCATATAATAGTGGGTTGGTTCAAATCATAATATTTGAGGCTGCGGATCGTGACAATATTGGTGGTTCGCCATATGGTGGGCAAAGGGCCATTTGTTGCACCTCTGATCTTGCTAAACTTGAAGGTTGCAAACAAGGGGAAGTCATTAGAGCACCTTCACCAACAGATGCTAATTGGCCAATGGTGTTGAATGTACACTTTAGAGGAAGGCAGTTATCCACCCAACTGAAAAAGAAGGAGGTTTACATAAAAAAGACGGGGATGTATAACCTCTTCTTCATCTCATGTGATCCTAAGCTTAAGGGAATGAAGGTATCTGGGAGGACAGTGTGGAAAAATCCTGATGGATATTTGCCTGGTCGAATGTCACCCCTAATGAAGTTTTATTCAATAATGACCGTAGCATATATACTTCTTTCTGCAATCTGGTGTCTTCAGTATGTTAGACACCGGCAGGATGTTCTGCCGCTCCAGTACTGCATCACTGGAGTTATTACTCTTGGGTTATTGGAGATGATATTCTGGTATTTTGATTATGCTTATTTCAATATTACTGGTGCAAGGCCAGTGGGACTCACAACTTGGGTCGTCACAATTGGAGCCACACGGAGAACTGTTTCACGCCTTCTCATTCTTTCCATCTCAATGGGTTATGGTGTTGCTCGTCCTACCCTTGGTGGTCTCACCACAAAGGTTCTCCTTCTTGGAATAACTTATTTTGTGGCATCAATACTGCTAAACGTTACCGAATACGTTGGTATAATAAATGACATTGCTGGGCGAGCAAGAGTCCTGTTGGTCCTTCCTGATGCATTATTAGATGCATTCTTGATCTTATGGATTTTCACTTCTCTTTCAAAGACACTGGAGCAGCTGCAGGTATCATCTTGCTTTTTGTATTGAAATTGTGTACAACTACATCTTGCAAATGTCTCATCTCCTCTTTATCTCATAAAATGTCTGATTCTCACAAGATTTGTTTGCTACAGGTTAAAAGGAGTTCTGTGAAGTTAGATATTTACAGACAGTTTTCAAATGCATTAGGAATCACCGTCATTGCTTCAGCTGCATGGATAGGATATGAGGTTTGTTTTTGATGCATGAACTTTATAATTTAAATCAAGAGGGTCTTTTTAATTTGATCACCACGATATAACTACTTAGAGGCTTGTCCCACAAATTGTGTGTTCTTTTTGAAGAGTAGCTTGTCACAATTTGGTAACCTATGCACATGCGGCCTAAGTTGCCCAGACTCTCCAAAAATGTTGTCGCACCCGTGTCGGATCCTTCAAAAATACACTATTTTTGGAGGATCCGACATGCACCCGTAGACATTTTTGAAGAGTCCGAGCAACTTCATGCCCATCCACTTTTAAAGCAACAACGACAACATACCCAGTATATTCCCACAAGGTGGGGTCTGGGGAGGGTAAAGAGTACGCAGTCCATGCCACTACCTCGGACAAAGTAGAGAGGCTGTTTTTGATAGACCCCCGGCTCAGGACAAGCATTAGGAAAATATTACCAAACTAGTTTTTCCTTTTCGAAGAAAAAAAGATGCAATTTGGTAAACTAATTTCCTAATGCTTTAAAAGTGGCTTGATATGTGCATGTACATACCCCATGAAAAACAAACTTGAATTGAAGCACGGTCCACTGCTTCATGGATTAGGAATTTATTTAGTACATATAGGAATCAAGTCTATTGTATTTTCCTTGTTTAAAAGGTTCACTAAATGTCATTCTGCTTGAGTACCCCCAAAGACTTGGTTCAATTGGCAAAGGTTAAGGGACTTGTGACCTAAGTCACAGGTTCGAGCCATGTGCCAACGGAACTAGGTCTGGCAGTTAAGTGGCTCCAGAAAAATTCCCGTGTCAGAAAAATCAAGTAAAATTGTTATGCTGCTTGTTATTTTATGTTTCAATTACTATTATACATGGTACTCTTCTTTATTTGTACAATAAATGTTCCTCACTTTCTTGTCATCTACTTTTCTTTTTCTGGGTCATCGCCTTCCTATAAATGCACTTTAGGATTTTATTTATCTGCTTATTTGTTTTGGATATGTAAAGGAAGATATTGGGTGATAGAGGCACTAACTCTGCATTCAAGATTATCTATAACACACTAAGTTTCTGGGTTCTTGCTGTAGTTTATTTTAAATTTGGTCTCACGTAGTTACTCATGCGCTCTTAGGAGCTCTAATTTTGTGGTTGGTTTAAAAGGGTCTTAGCTATCCAGGAATAGGTTTGATGCTAGTACAGAAATGCACAGAAAATTGGTTACGGAAAATAAAGGGGACTTCCATTTCTTTTTCCAATTCCTCCTTTTTGTTCTTTTGTAGTACAAAATTGGTATCTAGAGCTTCACGGAATTAATGGTCTATTGCTAGACTCGGACAAAAGATCTTGTGGATTTCATGGTGCTTGACAATGGTAATTCTTCATCTGCAAATAAACTACTTGTACAAAAAAAAAATAGTATCTTGAAAAGTTCCTGACAATATGCTGAGTAATAAAGCTCTTGCAGAATACAACAACAACAACATCATACCCAGTATATTCCCGCCAAGTGGGGTCTGGGGAGGGTAAGTGTACACAGTCCATACCACTACCTCAGAGATGAGATATAGAAAGTTGTTTCCGATAGACCCCCGACTCAAGATAAGACAGTCTACAGAAGGAGTAGTAAAAGGACAAGATATAATAGAAATTACCACACCCAATAATACCATAGACAAGATTTACCAAGTAATAAAATAAACGATACAACATTCTGAAATGGTGCTAATACTACAGGCAATAACACGGATAACAAAGTACTCCTACCTACTAGCACTGACGCACTTGCTCCTACTGTCCTTCTACCCGAATCCGTCTCCTCCACACCTTCCTATCTAGGGTCATGTCCTCGGTAAGCTGGCAGCGAATCTCTCACACCTCCACACTAGGGCATCCGTGCCCCTCCTCATCACATGTTTGAACCATCTCAACCTCGTTTCCCTCATCTTGGCTTCCACCGAAGCCACTCCTACCTTATCCCGAATAACCTCATTTCTAATTCTATCTTTCCTAGTACACCCACACATCCACCGTACCATTCTCATCTCTGCCACCTTATCTTTTGGATGTGACACTTCTTGACAGGCCAACACTCCGCATCGTACAACAAAGCCGGTCTAACCACCATTCTGTAGAACTTGCCTTTGAGTTTAAGTGGTACTTTTTTGTCACACAAAATTTCGGAAGTGAGCCTCCATTTCATCCACCCTACCCCAATCTGATGAGTTACATCCTCGTCAATTTCTCCATTCCCCTGAATCATAGACCCCAGTTACTTGAAACTATCACTCTTTTGGATGGAATGAGGATCAAGCTTTACAACCACATCGAACTCATGCGACACCTCACTAAACCTGCACTTCAAATATTCTGTCTTGAACCTACTCAACCTGAATCCTTTAGACTCAAGGTTTGCCTTCAAACCTCCAACTTAGCATTAACCCCACCACGGGTCTCATCAATCAAGTCTACATCATCCGCAAAAAGCAAGCAAACAGTAAGGCGCCTTACCTTAAATTTGGCATGCCAAAACATCCATCACCGAGGCAAATAAAAACGGGCTAAGATCCGTTCCTTGGTGTAGCCCCATCAAGACGGGAAAGTGCTCCAAGTGCCCTTTCATAGTCCTAACCTGAGTCTTGGCTCTTGCATCTCTCAGAATAATTCTCAAAGAGTTTTTCAATCTGCAGCCCTAATTTATGCAATCTCCTTATTAAAAAACCCTAATTCATGCATCCTATGCACTTTTGCCTCCTTTTCTTGTTTTTCTATCTATTTGCTCATAACCTCTCTTTTTCTTGCATAAACGCTATTGTGTGTGTGTATATATATACAGGTTCTAAAGGTTGACAAGATTAAAGTGGGCATACTACCCCAGGAAACTAATTACACCACTTCTCGTCCCAGATCATCAACTATTTTGTCCGTCATTACCCTTCACTGCATTCAACATCCATTTTTTCACCGAATCATTGCATATTAATAATAAATGAGGTGCAAGGTTATTTGCTTGAAAAAATGGTAGAATGTTCTTACTCCTAATTGATAAGAGTGTAGCTTCGCTGCTATGACTTTTTGGACAAAATCAAATTATTTATTTTTTCAAATTAAGAATATTGACATATCTGTTATAACTCTTTTTTTTTCCTGCAATATGTACTTCATAGGACTCGCTCTTTTCTTCTCAGGTTATTTCCGTCAGTTATAAACGCAGTACTTCACTGTCGTCTGTTTCCCCTCTACTTCCATTCCTTGTCCAAAATTGAGCACAAAGGTGTAAAAGTTCTCTCGTCCTTGCAAGTGATTGTTCCTGTTCATGAAAGTTAACAATGTATATAGTTCTGCGAGAAAAAAGCCTTCTTTTCAAGAACACTGATGAAATTGAACAAATGTTACATTTTCTTATAAGGTGAAGTTTATTGACGTTGGCCAGCTTCAGGCTCTAACACAGATGCCACTGCCATGTTACACCAAAACTGGCAAAGATATAAAATTGAATTTGAGCTAAAATCTCTTTCATTCCGTTCTTCCCAGACGACCCAAAAAATCACTGCTGGGATGGTGTTCCATGCTGTAAGATCTGACTTGGTGATGACCTAGTGCAATGCACGTAGAAGCTCCAAAGTAGTTTCCGGCATACACATCCAAAAGATTAAAAACAAGTGCCATAACTTTCTTAAAACCTTGTAATGGAGAAGATTATTGACATCTTCTGCATCTCCCTCTCAGGGGATACATCTGTAGCGTTATTGTATTCATCTCTTTTGTATCTGTTAAGTGTGAGACATCTACCATTTGTCACAATTCATGTGAAGCCTTTTACCTTGTAAGGAACCTTTCTTTTCCAAATCGTTTCCAAGGCCAATGAGTGGGAGCAAGAGAGCATGTGAGATATGATTAGCAACTGTTAATACAAAACACTCCTTTACTATGTAACTCCTACCTCTTTGGTTTCCCAATCATTAAGGTTCTTCTGAAAGGGATAAACTAATCTTGAGCCTGCTTAAGTTCCGAGATCGGAGTCTGGGAAGTGCAATTGTAGGGAGCAGGGAAGGAATCTTTCAGGTGAATGTTCTCAAGGCAAGTGTCTTGCCAAAATCTAATTTTCTATCCATCTCCAACCTGTAAAGATACTTATGCACAAACACTTGGACCATAGGTGGTTGTGAAAGTTTAGTGATCCAGGGACTAAGCAAGCTATATTTGACACTAATTTAACAAATGTTACATTACAACGAGTTAGTGACTTACTGATAATCAATCTAGAAATATAAAAAGCAATCTACGCGTGAAATATTTGAACAGTGTGGTTATTGTCTGTGTAGTTTCTGAAAACTGCATTACACAGGAATCCCTCTTTGATAAATATCTTATTCTTTCAGCACAATGCCACCTAGGAGACGGATATCTGTTTCAGATAAGCTAGCAATTTTTGACCTATCTCTAGAAGATACTCAAAGTCATAATTTCTTATACTGAATGTTGCATTTATAACCTAATTTTGAGGCGAATCCTGGCCAACTTATTTAGTGCAGCACGATGGAAGAAGGGTACCGTCTCTTCTACGGAAGTATACAGTCCCATTAATTTAATTAAATCTTGTTATAATTTAGGCTTAGTTGGCAGAGTTTTTTCCTGGAAAATGCTTGGTAGGGCCAGTTCGTTTGGCGTTTCGAGGGTGTCTTTGACTCAGAAGAATTCGTCAACCATCCCAGGAGACGTCATACAATCAGTAGTAGTCAATACAACTGATATATGTCAGCTGAATTAATAAACCTTCTGTCTTTTTGAAGCACGAGAAAGAAATGAATTAGAAGTAACCATACATTTCATTATATTCTCATCTTCACTATCTACCATTTTACCTCTTTACTATGAGCTATGCAACTTTGACATATTAATTTATTTTAAAGGGTGGTCCTCCATAATTTCGATTTTAAAGGGAATTGGAAATGCTATTTCAACCGTTGTCATGTGTGTAAGTTTTGGGCTAATTTCTAGATTTGTGAAACGGAATACTGTTCCAAGTAATTCAAAAAAAATTAGCTTTCTTTCATCATGACTATTTTATACCCTAACTTTCCGTATTCCAATATATTTTATATTGAGGAAAAAAGAAACCCATTTTGTAGTATTTCTTCTGTCAGCCAGTTTATTGGAAGTCCCTGATTATTTTTCATCACAATTTTCCCATTAAAGACCATCACCTAGTAAGCTATAGAACTACCAAGTAGTGTATGCCCCTTGTGGTTGCTATTCTTCTTCAGGGTGGAAGTGACATTCTGTCAGATCTTCTCCTCAAAGGATCCTTCTGTGTCCTGCTGACAAGAGAGGGATAGCCTAGTTGTAACAACCCTCCACTTACAATCATGAGATTGGGGGTTTGATTCTCCACAAGGGCAAGTGGAAAACCACTGTTTGACAACTGGATAAGTGGAGGGGCTTTGCCGGGTGGGGTTTAATGTATGAAGGAGATAAAAAGTCCCGATCTATGTTTCCAGCTTAAATTCGGTTGTTTTTTATGTTTCGGTTTTCCCCAACATCATATCCAAGTATGCTGACTGTTAATGGTCTTCTCTTTAATCCTGGATGAATGTAGTAGGGATTCCTGCAACCCACAAAGCTTACTTCGTCTAGTGCCTATCCTGCAGGTTTACTTCAAAGCAACAGATCCCTTCAATGAGAGGTGGCAGGGAGGTTGGATCATCACTGCTTTCTGGGATATTCTTGCCTTTGGATTGCTCTGTGTCATCTGCTACCTATGGGCACCATCTCAGAGTTCACAGCGGTATATATTTTGGAATAGTCATAAGTAGCCTTGTTCTTTAATCATGGGTGATCTAGTAAAGCATTTGATGCAGGAAGAGAAAAATGGTCAAACATTAATTGCCTGAAAGATAATGCAACATTTAAATTATTTTGAAAAAGAGAATAATGCACCCATGGTTTAGCCTGACATGATATTGTATTTGGTTCTTCCAAAGACTAAGCACGACACGGGAGTTTCCTTAGATGCTCAGTTGCATTGATACATTATACTTAATTTTCCCTTCCATATTTCTTTCACCCTCCATGTCCCATCTGTAGTAACAGGTCTTTTGTTCAATACATTTAACCATCACATCATGTTTAGTCTCAGTTTCGTGTGAAGGATTAAACTTCACCCTTTCAACATCTATCTAGTCACTTGAGTGATAATTCAACTTTTTCAAAGTACCATTAAGAAAAGGATAAACCCATATCCTAATGAATCCAAGTTTTGGAACTGTCAGAAACTTGCTTTAATGAAGAAAGGATTGGCTCCTAATGCTACCATTCTTTTGAACTAGCCGTTTCACAAAAAGTTGCCAATCTTTTAAGTTTTAACTGTAACAAGGGGTAAGAATGCAGCAGAGCCAATATTGCTTCTTGTTAGAAGGCACAATTTCTTTCTCAAAGTACAGCCAGACATTTCAACTACATGTGAGAAGTCCTCAAGTGTTTTTAGGCTTTAATTTTGTGGAATTTTTATACCCTTCAGCCTTTTCCTTATATTGCTTTTAACTGACACAAATTTTTCATTCCAGTTATGCATACTCTGAAGCAAGGGGTGAAGATGACGATGGAGAAACTGAATCCTTATGCAATGAAACCCCACAAGGTGGCATCGGTCTTGTCAAAATTGAGAGGAAGGAAGGGAGCGACAGTTCTGATGTAGAAGATGATATGCAAGAGGCTAAAAGGGAATGATTGGTGAAGTTGTTTGAAAGCTTGCTTACAGAGATCAATATCAAGATGAAGATCCAGTAAAGGGAATGATTGACTCTGCTAAACTTCACAAAATTAATTCATTGAAGTTATACGGTAAAGCGTGCTGGCTAATTTTCGACAAACCACACAAGAAGCAAGCATACATGGTTTGAATTGTGTGAGCTGTTCATTTGAAAAATGAAACTGGAGATGAGTGATATCGTACTTCGCGTTGTAAGTAGTAACAATTTACGATCTCGCATGTGAACTGCAGATGTAGTTGTTCCATTCCTGAAAGAATTAGAAAATTGCTTCCCAAGGTCTACTTTCAGGGACCATCTCATATTTAGTGGCAGTTTTGTTCAGTGCAATTTATGTGAAAAGGGTGTGAATTAGTTAAATGTAGTTCTTTACTCGCTTTTCTTTTCTTTAGTTCCTGCAACATTGGGGAATAAGCTGATAATGCAAACCTTCTGTATATTTGTCATATATCCATGTATTTTAACGTTTTTGTAATACTCCGTATTTCGGGCCAAGGATTTGTTACTAAACCGTGTTCAATGTAGTACTTTAATCAACCAGATTCTGTTTATAACAGAAAAAAAAAATGCATGAACACAAATTTAGATGAAACAAAAAATATACGAGCCCACAAGTTACTTGGGGTCGTTTGGTGTGAGGTGTATAAGAGATAAATAGTTTTTGAATAAAATGAATTATTTTATTTCATGTTTGGTGTGAGGTATTAGTTAGTATCGGAATTATTTATCTCACCCTTTACATCATAATGATGGGATAAATTATCCCATATACATGGTGGGATAACTAATTCCAAAATGATTAATCTTGGAATTAATTATTTCGAGATAATTTTTTCCCAACCAAACAACCCCGTCCTTAAGGATTTATAACCCCCTTACAATTGCCAATTATTTAAGTTATACTTCCTCTCTAGATAGAATGAAAAAATCTCTGTAATGGTGATAATCCAAATTATAGAACTCTGATGAACTCAATAGATATAGTAGAATCACACTTACATTTTATCTTGGGAAAAATGACGCAAAAGCAGAGAATGCAGAAGAATTTTCAGAGTATTTGCAGATTTTCGGTGAGTGAAAAACTGAGGTGAAGCCTCAGAATTTATAGCCACAACTAAGGGTGGCAAACGGGCGGATTGGATTGAATTTGGACGGGTTAAATATGGATCGAGCAAAAATGGTTTGGATTGCAATCCGCCCATATAAATATGGGTAAATATGGATTTGATTAAATATGGATTGAATAAAAATGGTTCCAACTCATTTATCTCCTAGAATCAAAAACTAAAAACTTATATATCATATCAATTTGACTTTTTTACCCTTTTTTTTAAGTTTTTTCTTTTTAGTTTTTTTTCTGTCTCTCTTCTAAATACAACCTCTAGTTTTTTCTTTTTCATTTTCTTTTTTTTTTCTCTCTTCTATTTCTATCCTTTGCTTCTCTTTCTTTTTTTCTTTTTAGTCTCCTTTTGTTCTAGTTTTTTCTTTTTACTTCTTTCTTTTTTGATTTTATTTTATATTTTATATTTTTTTTATTTTCGAAGAACATAATTAAGTAGAGTACAAATTATGAATGATGACTGAGATATCATAACCATTCAAAATATTTGTATTCTTCATCATTTTTTTTCTTTTTCCTTTTCTCCCTTTTCATTATTTTTTTCTTTCTGATTTTTTTTGTATTTTTTTCTTCAATTTTTTCTTTACGATTTTTCTCTCTTCTATCTCTTTTTTTTTTTTTTTGCTTTAGTGTTTTTTTTTATTTTTGGTTTTCTTTTTTTTTATGATAACGAAAATACCATAAGCGCATATTGGTTTATATTCACCCAACATTTATAATTTTTGTAAGTACACTCAAGTAGACTCCACCTAATGAACAGATACAGAGATAGTATCCAGAAAGATCTTACAATTACATTCGTCAAACCAAATATCTTTAGCAGTCGCAAGAAGTACACAAATCAAGGTTTCTACGTACTTCCTACCTTTTCTTGACTTGAGCTCCTTGCTTTGTGCCTTATTTCTGCTCTAATGAGAACTCTAAGATGAGGAAGTTAGAAGTCGGATTTGAAGCTGGACTTTCCCGTAAATCGAAGGCTATGTGGATCCTTAGCCATATATGAAATGGAATAAAGATGGACCAAGCTTACTTAATACAATTGTATATTTATATTTTTTTTTTTAGACTTCAAGCTCATATTTGTATTTTATAGTTTGCACCGTCATATATATATTTTATATATTTCACACTTATATTTTATATTTATAGATACAAATTATATTTTACTGATATAAATTAAATAATACAAATATAAATAATAAATTTATTTGAAATATATAGTATGTTACAAATAAATTTAAAATAAAAAAAATATAAAATATAAAATACAATGACAAAAAAAAGATGAGAAAAAGAATATAAAAAAATAAAAATGACAAAAATGACGAACCAACAATGAAAAAGGTGGAAATGGAAATACAAAAAAAAAAAGAACGCGAAGAAAAAATAAATAAAATTGAAAAAGAAAAAAAATTGATGAAAAACAAGAAAGAAAAAAGGTGTAAGAAACGAGTAAAAAATAAGTGGAAAAAAATAAAAAAAATGAAAAAGAAAAAAAGTAATTAAAGGAAAAAGAAAGAAAAAAATAGTAAATTAAAGGAACAAAGAAAGGAAAAAAAAGAGAAATAAAAGATAGAAAAAAATAATAATAAAGGGGAAAGACTATATAGAGATTATATTTAATTGATAAGAGATGCTATGAATTGTATAGGCTAGACGGGATAATTAGAAGTTTATATTTATTAACCCATGTAGGTATCAAGCGAATACGAATGATGAAATAAGAATGAGAAGGGAGAAAATGAAAAAAAAATACAAAGAAAAAGAAATAAAAAAATAGATGAAAAGATGAGAAGAAAAAAAGAAATTATAAGAAACGAGTAAAAAATGAAAAAACAAAATGCAAAAAAAAAAGTAAATTAAAGGAAAAAAGAAAGAAAAAAAGAAACTAGAAAAGAAGAAAAAAAATGAAATTTAAAGCATAGGTGGATGGTCTTTGTGTTTAAATGGGTACCCATATTTTACCCATTTTATCCATATTTGTATGAGCTTTTAAAATGAGTTGAAGTCTATATTTACCCATTTGAAATTTAAGTGATCCAATTCAATACATATGGGTTAAATGGACTCTTTTCATAAATATGGGCTGAAATTGTCACCCTTAACCACAACATTGGGTCTGAACAGGTGCGGACATGTCTATTCGTCAATAGCAATGTCGGTTTGAGAAGACATGTTTTTCATTAATAGCGCCTGCTCATTAAAATTGGAACATAAATAATTAGTGAAAATGAAAAATATTTTTTTGTCCAAAAAATTTATCAGTCGATCATATCATTTACCAAAACAAAATCAAAATCGAGCGATCATGACGACTCGAAGGAAGTTTTTTTTTCTCAAATCTTTAAGAGCTAGAAGAAGTGCTTCTATATACAAGTAAAAAGTTTTCCTCTTCATTACCATTGGGGGAGAGAAATAATCTTTGTTAAAGTTTTATTTTTCATCCATTTTATTTCTCACAATTTCTCAACTCACACTACACCTTATTTAAAAGTCAGCTATCAACATTTAAATCCCAACAATATGATAACATATGAAGACATGCATGAAAATTTATATGATTCACAAATAAGGATTAATCACATTTGAATAAGTAGGTTTTGCTTTGAATTTTCTATAGCGAACATATTTCAGATATACTTGATCAATCGATAGATTTGATATCTTTGAACCATCGAACTTTGATGTATATTCAGACAACATTTGTCACACAATTAAATCTTGACTGTCTTTGGTTCTCACTATTGTGTTCATTTTAGCCATAAATACCTCATGATTTCATAAGTGCATAGAGGATTGAACTTACATGATTCTCTCCATAGCGACTTACACTTTACATTTACATAGGTAATTGCCAAATGTGTCATCCTTTCGATACACTATTTGATAATCTCATATTAAGCTTAGAAATCATATAAAAAGTCTTAATGCTTTTATCCTTATTACTGAATATTGTCTTCATCACGAGAATAGATCAAGATTTTGTTTGAGAATGTTGGACCGTCAATCATAACTTTATTTTTCTCCTTGAACTTGGATCATGGGATCTCCAGTCTTCTAGGTAAAGTTACATTCATAATGACTTGTCCTTGGCCTCCTACTCCCTCTGATGGTGTCTTAATCGCCTCTCTAGCTAGATCTTTATAAGTGGATTCGACACGTTATTCTTTGACATTACGTAGTCAATTGTGATGATTTTACTAGAAATTAGTTATGTAATAATATTATTTCTTTGTCGTATATGATAATAATTTTTGATATATATAACACTCCCAACCTTTCTTATTGCTGATTGACTATCACAATGTATACATATAAGTGCTAAAGGTTCGGACAAAAGTGGAATGTTTTCTATGAAATTTCGAGCCATTCAGCTTCTTCACTAGCTTTGTTCAAAGCGATGAACTCAGAAGAAATTATCAAGCAAGCTAGTCATATCTGCTTGAATGACTTTCAAAACGCTGCTTCTCTACCAATGATAAAACCATCCACTTGTGGACTTACTTTCAATTAATTCAGTGATTCAATTTGTATTACTGTATCCTTCAACACCATATATAGAATTTTATATTATCTAGAAAACCAAGATACTAAGATTAAGAAAAGATAAATAACTCACTAATGAAAATCCGAATCAAACGATATGATTATTAAACCTCAACTTTCATGTCCATCCACAACCCTAGATACTAGCAGTTTAACTACTCATGAATTGATTATAAGCAAAAAATTTCATGAATAACAAGTGTTTGAATGATTAATAAAAGAAAAAGTGTTGAAAAACCTACAATGTTACGTTCTTCCACCTCTCCATGCAATTCTGCGCTTCAATAACTTCTAAAAATGTGTCTTGGGACGTATTTATAGCGTTCCTAAATCCCCAAATAGAAATACCCCATTGCAATTTTTGTGCCATTGACATTTCGTTTCCTTTTTTAGCCCTTGATCTTGATTTTGTACCTTCAAACTTGTTTCCGATCAATTTTCTTTGGCTCATACTCAGTCTTCAACACTCACAATCGTCAAATTTGTACCCAAACTCCTTTACTTCCATCCTAGACATACAAAAAATCAATGTAAGTGTAATTCGCATAATTTAAGCTTTTAAGCTCAAAATGATACTTTAAAACTTTAAATGTGAGGCAAATGATGCAAAAAATATATAAATTTGAGCCTCACATCGACACCCAATACTTAAATTCTTGCTCGTTCTAGAATAAGCTATACACCTATACATATGAAATACACAGAATTAACCAAATTGAACAAGTCTACTCACATCAAGTATGCCACATCATAAACAATAAGCCTTTCACACTTTGTGCAAATAATCAAGTCAAATCACAATGACAACCTTGTCAAAATAACCTATTTTCGAGAACCAACTCGTTTCAAGTAAGCAGGAGGAAAAACTTTTTGTGTGAACCTTAACTTAAAAGATCACACAATCAATCAATGTATCTTATGTCAATCATGTGTCCTCACCACAAGAAAAATGCCCAGCACTCACGATCACAAAAAAATTCACATGCATCAAAGATGAATCATTTTATGTATCTTATCCCTAAGCACTTTTTAATACATTACATTTTTTTAACTTAGAGCTCTAACTTCAACTAACCAACTTTTATTCTTAATTTCTTTCACCATCTTCATCTATCTCCATAAAGCATATCTTCATTATAACGCTAGCAAAGAATTATATTTTTCAAGACACCCAAATATTTATTTATTATTATTTTTCTATTAAAATTCTACACTGACCAAATTTTCTTCTTAAATTCTTTCACTCATCTTCATCTATCTTCATAACAAACAATTTTATTTTAACACTAGCATAGAATTACTTTTTTCAAGACACCCAATATTTATTTATTGATTTTTTTTTGTTTTTCTTTTAAAATTCTACACTAGTGTTACATATGAATTTTCATGCATCCAACCTTATTCTTCTATTTCACATATTTTTTACTCTTTGGACTCTCCCAATATACTCTTGATCAAAATTTTCTCTTGTATAATTTACATAAAACTCTTCAACCATAGACATGTTCACTCTACCATGTGTATTTGTCAGACTATGAAACCCCATATGCATAATATTTTTATGGAGCTTGCAGATCTTATTAAAGAGGGTCATGTTGTCAATATTGGTCTCTGGAGTTGCAGCTATGGAAGGTTTGAAAGTGTAGAATCACTTTTGACCATGTGCCTCAATGGCGTACACTCAACAAAGTTTAACTGGTATTTTAAGATGCTTCTCATTTTTGTCCATTGATATTTTGTTCTTGGCCTGGATACTAGACCCAATCAACAATTTTGTATTTGAGACATTGTGCAACAAGAAAATAATTCAATTCAATCAGTCTAGACGCCACTTAAGTAACTCCCACACTTAAATTCATGGATGGAGGAAATTCAAACCACCCCATATATACTTCATAGAAAAGAGGGAATTTAAACCACCCTAGACTTAATTAAAAGGTACATGTTGGGATGTTTTCATGCTTATGTGGGGGTTTCGACTACCCCTCACTTAGGTTTTAGTTATATCTGTACAATAAATTTACTTAAGCAATTTATCAAACACTTTGTGGGAATAATTAATTTTGCTAAAAAAAAAATAACAATAAGACTATTCTACAAGCAAATTACAAAGAATAAGAACATACCTTGAATGTGAGAAGACGGAAGCTTAGAGTATGTGTGGAAGAATGACGGGTTCGAGAGAAAAATGAGAGATAGAGGGAAATATTGAAGAGGGAAAAGAGAGGGGAGAGGTAGACAATTTTAGTATTTTATTTTTTTAATTAAAGTTCTATTATTTTTTCAAAATCTGCCTAAAGTGATGCGCTAGGTGTTACCCTTAGGCGCTATCTTAGGGCATATTTCCAGTTGCTAAAGGCTGGATGGGTGTTGTCCAATTTTTGGCTTACAACGTCACCCTGGACTTGCCCCAGGCGACACCTCAAGTCAAATTTGTCCAAATTCATTTGCTTTTAAATATCAAACCATATTTTTGCGTTTGTCCTTTTTTTTCTAGCTCTACAACCTTTGAATCTGCAAACACACACCTAAACTCAACTCATTATCTTGAACAAAATAAAAAATCAAAAATAAAAAAGAAATAACTACAAAGTAGGGTTTCTTTCAAAGAAGTGTCTTAGTTAAGGTCATGGAACCATAATCTTTCTTATCTTTTTCATTTTTTTTTCTTTTTTTTTTCTACAATTATAATTACAATTCTCGAGTTTTCTCCAAGTCGAGCTTGATTCAACATCAAAGCATGATATAATTACCTCATCCTTTCTTGAGGGAAATGGAGGTATTCTTCTTGTCAATGGTCCCTCTAAAGTAATGCTTGATTCTATGCCCGTTCACCCTAAATAAGTTTCCTAACACATTTCATCATAGCTTTACTGCGCCATGTGGTGTCACCACACTCTTTCATGAGTTTAGAACTACTTCGACTTTAATTTTTATCTGAATAACTTGAGCCTTGAGTTGTATAATAACACTTTGCCCAAGATTAAGAACTCTATGTTGAATGCGTCTGTCATGCCACCGCTTCATTCACTGCTTGTGTTTCTTGGCATTCTTATATATACTCAAGTGAAACTCCTCTAACTTATGCAATTGTAATATCCTCTTCTCGCCTGATGCTTCCATGTCCCAATTCATCTTCTTTATTACCCAAGATACTTGTGCTCTAATTTAATAAGTAAATGGCATGCCTTACAAAAAATAGCTTATAAGTAGATGTCCCAATAGGAGTTTTGAATGCTGTCTATAAAGCGTCATCTAACTTATCACCTAATCCTTTTAATTATACTAATTGTCTTCTCCAAAGTCCTCTCAATTTCTCAGTTGGATATTTCTTCTTTCTCCCTTGTCTATGGATGTATGATGTTTCTACCTTATCTTTATATCATACTTTTCTAGCAACTTGTTGAATAATCAGTTGTAAAAGTAGGTGTCCTCATCATTTATCGTAATGACCCAAGGCTACCCCTAGTCATAACACGGTGCTTAGAATAACAAATAATCCCAAGCTAATCCATTACTGGCATGATACTTGAGCAACTGATTTAAAATGTATATACAAGCAAAATTTGTTGAGCAGAAGCATAATCATGAGAAAATATGAATGAATGTAATACTGATAAAGTTTACAACATAGTAAAACTGAATAAAGTCTGGAATTACATATCATGACTCTGACTGACTATCTATAAATCCTTTACTATACTGGCTATAGATAGTTGGGACATGCCTCCAACTACCACTAATCAATACATATGGATAATAAAAACATAACACATGAACTGCAATGGACTGGAGTCCCAAAATAAGAGGACTTATCACCTACTGGCTGAAAGATGAGAACTTTCTGACCCTGGTGTGTGAACTATATTTGGTACCTACATTATGAAGGAATGTAGCCATAAATGCATATATGTGGTTAATACTTAGGAATGTACTGAGTATATAGGGGCATGCACTAAATTATGAAAATATTTAAACATGCTTTAAAACTAAGGACATAAGTTATTTGCTGAAACATACATTTAAAACATGACTATACGTGAAAACGGTAAGTCATAGTGAGATTTATAAATCATGAGCTGAAACTAATTTTGTAAGCTGGGAAGCGGTAAAACATGAATATTGTATGTAAATCTCATGTAAAGCTGAACGTGCTGTAAAATTAAACTGAGAATCATGTGTGGGTATAGAGCATGAAAACATGAACATGTAAAACTGAGAATGCAAGATCGAGTAAATGATGTACTGAAATAATCTGAATAACAGAATAACTGATATCTGAATAGCTGAAGTAATATATAAAATTGACTGAATAAATAATGAAATCTTTCTACTTAGTTAATCAAACCTGAGCTGAGATAAACTGAATACCGACTGAAACTGTAGGAGCTATTATATAACCGACATGCCTCAATCTGTGCTAATCAGGGTCCAACTTGTAACCCTAGTTGGAAGGGTGTCAGTACCTTGCCACAGGTACTAACACTAGGTGACAATGTGGATCCACAAGGCTGATGTTCCAAAGGAATAGGGAGTTACCCTATACTGGCAGGTGCCCCTAAAAAAGTTTCAACCCTCTACTGGTAGTAAAACCTCTCATACCTACGTTGTATATGCAGTCCTGGAACTTAGGGACTGCTACTAAAGGTCACACCCTCTACTGGCAGGTGTATCCCAGGTTTCACTCAATGCTAAATCCCACTCCTAACTAAAAGACACTAAAATATTAACTGTTGCATGCATTGATAACTGATTTGCTCATATAAGGTATTCTGAAAAATACAGTGCATACATAATCTGAAGTAACATGAACATGTAAACTGATAATGCTTATTATGATCATAATAAACTAAGTATAGCAATAAAGATCAGGAGTTGGATGACTTATTACTTAAAAATTTCGAAACGTAAGTAAACACATAGGTATCAGGTATTCATAAACCGCCAGTACTGAATAATTATAAAATCCATTAACAATACTTAAAACAGTGACATAAAGTCATAATCCACAAACCCAAAACATGAGAAATTTCAATAACCTGATAAATTTACATAACTTGAAGATGGGAACGCTTTAAACTTAAGAGGATAACAATTCCATATGGTTTAGTTCATAACTTGATGATTTAACATAAAATTAATGAAATGTGACATGGAAATTGAAATTCAGTATATGAAATTGCTTAATTTACATGGATGGCTTGAATTCAATACTAAGAAATACATGGATTAAATTCTTAAGTTTCATGGATAATTTCATAAAATAGAATAAAATTCGTACTTTTAAACCAAAAGAGGGTTTTTGGGCTCAATGGGTGAAAAGAACCCATTGATGAATACCCTAAATACCTCAATTAGACTTCTTGAAGAAAGCTTGAAATTGGAACTTGAATTCTTGAGGAAGAAAGCTTGAATTTCTTTTCCTTGGGAAGGGAAGGGTTTACGTAAGTGTTTAATGATGAAAAGTGGGCAAATAGTGCCCTTTTGGGGCTTTAATCCATCACTTGGGTGCTTGGGGGCTAGGGACTGACCAAAATGCTCCTTGGGCTTAAACTTATGGATGCAGGAAAAATATCCTCTGCGCCGTGGAGGCTAACGTGGAGCCTAAGTTCCACATCGCAAGCTATCATGGACCCTTATTGTTTCTCACGAAAATGCTCATAACTTTTCGCTCGGGTGTCAGATTAAGGCAAAATTAAATGCTTTGTAAAGAGGACTCAATTATCTACAATTTGGTGAGTCTTTAGATGATAAATTACACATATTTCAAAAGTTATACACATTCAAAGTTGATTCTTGTAGGATTGAATACCAGAATTTGACAAAATCAAAGGCTCTTAGCTCAACTTTGCTCTAAGTGTTTCCTATGAACATTTTCACCTCATAAGCACTCTTAAAACTAGGATAACAACAACCAAGGCTAGCATCACTACCGACACCACCCATACCAACCCATAGTAGTCCCATAAAGCCTCTAACCAAAAGTAAAACAATATACGGTCGGGACATGCCCCCGACTATAGCCAAAACCATAGTCTATAAAATGAGCAAAGTATGTAAGGACATCCATGACATGAAATGGAGCCTTCTGGAATATGGAAACTCACCACTTCAACCCAACACAAGCTGATCCCGAATCTAATAATTGAACAGGAGGATTAGAATGGCTGATTCCTACATCACGTGGGTATACAATGCCCGAAGATGGGTTAGCAGGTGAATGCTAGCATGAACTCAGGATAAGGATAAGATAATGTCAATCTTTAAAACCACATAAACAACCATATGCATAAACAACCATACATATATATACATATCCATGCCGAGAGAGAGAACCAGGTTTAGCATGCCTTAAAACTATAAACCTAGGTATGTGTAGCTTAACCGTACTAGAACTACCCATGGGCTATATAGGTCTAGTATTATCTCCTGAAAGGGCCTTAATGCGTGTAGCTGTATGAACCTGAGATACCGTAGGAGTATGGGATTCCCGTGTACCTTTCGCTCTCCATGAAACATATATACAAGTGTAACTTTAGGAATTCCCGTGTACCCCATAAATACCCATGACAAATTCTCATATCAGCAAACATGAGTTTCTAGTGTCCGTCTGTTAGACTTACACCTTCACGGTTACCTATCACAGCCCGCTATTATTGGCCAATTAAAACCATTAGAACACAACCAAACCACCAATTCTAGTTATTATTAACCAAGGCCATAAGTAGTAGTATCGTCATACCGACCATAGCTTGCAAGCAATGTCCTTAGCCATCCTCTTTAAAGAAGGGATTCCCATGTGCCCCAAGACCTTACCATTTAACCATTAAAGATCATCTAAACCAGTTAGGGTTCTATTACCACTTTATACCATGCAAAGTTTCAATGAAAGTTCAATAATATAGTAAAAATATTCTCATAGGCATTTTATCAAACATGTTGAGGGTATATAGTTTTGAAAACCAAAACCAAGTACCAATTAACCATACCCATGCAACTACATGTTCAAACCATCATTAAAATATGATAACTATAATTAAAACATGGGAAAACCATAACCAAACAATTTATAACCAAAACCCCCAACATATATTCAAAACCAAAACCATACCACAATTATTCCATCAAATCCATACATATAACATTCCTTTAGTTGGAACTAACAATGAGGGAGGATTAACATACCTTATATTACAAAGATGACGGAGAGAAACCACCATTGTAAGCCCTAAGTTAACCTTATTGAAGAAACCCTAGCCTTCATTGACCCAAGAGCCTTGAGAGAATTTGAGAGTTTCTTTCCTTGACCCAAGAGCCTTGAGAGAATTTGAGAGTTTCTAAGTGTTAAAGATTAGAATAATACGGTAAATAATGTCCCAAGAGTTTATAAGTCATGCGACCTTAAGAGGGAAAATGTCCAAATTACTCCCAACTTAAACTGTATAAAACTCTTGTAGGAGGGTACGACCACCCCAAACTGTACCCTAGGGTATGAGCGGTACCCTTATCTCGTACCCAAGGACTCTTCTTGGACCCCAACACTGTCCAAAATAGACCACCAAGGCCAATTCGTACCCAACCATATGACCAGTACCCTAAGTCTGTACCTTAGGTAGAGTAGAATCCTCTAGGTTAGACGTAGGGCAACATACGATCGGCATCATACCACTAGTACCCTAAATTTTCCATGCGGAATGTCTTAGTTTATGACCCACCATTGCGTAGTATCAAATAAGCTTTCCAACGATATGTGGATCATCCAAAACGGACACCCGAGCGATGAGTTATGAACCTTCCAATCGAACCGTGATAGTAGTGAACAGTAAAATGTGCAGGAAAAAGTACTGAGGCCTAGCATATTTTTGCTTCAACTTTAAATGATCATAACTCCTTGTACATAATGATCTAGGTGATCTACAATATATCAACGGAAAGCTTTGCAAGTCCTCTTTCCAATCAAATTGGTTTCATCCAATTTTTCTATCGGATGAAAAAGTTATGGTCGATCTACTTCAGCCTATCAAAAGCAAATTTTTGGATCAACTTCAAACGATCATAATTCTTCGTACACAATGATCTAGGTGAGATACTACATATCAAAGGAAAGATATGAGAGTCCTTTTTCTAATGAAATTGGTTTAATCCAATTTGGATATCGAAGTAAAACGTTATGGTTGATCTACTTCAGACTATCAAAACAGTCCACCAAAGGATAGATTCGAGAATTATTTAATTTTTAGGGGTGTTTTGGTCATCCTCCTCACCCAAAATCCATCCAACCCCTATATTAAATCCTATTAGAAGCATTATATGTTATATTTCATCAAATTCCCTTAAAAAGAAAACTCTAAGCTCCTACATCCAACTTCAAGAACCTCCAAAATTCACCATTAATTCTGCAAATTTATTCAAGATTCCAACTTTCTAGTTTAAGAACTTCAAGAACCTCCAAAGTTCACCATTAATTCTGCAAATTTATTCAAGATTCCAAGTTCCTAGTTCAAGAACTCCAAGAACCATCATTCAAAGGCACGATTAACATCTCAAAAATGAGTATCGATCTAAAGTTCTTCATTCAAGGTATGTGGGGTTTTTCAATAAGAACTCTCTTTCGTTCTTGTGCCCAAAAGTAATTTTCTTTATAAAGGCATGATTTTTATTTAATTTTTTTACGAATTTGAAGCATGAACCCATAGCTTATGATGATTATTATGAAATCTTGATGTTTATGATTTTGAAAGATGAATTTACATGTGTGGAGATATAAAGCATGAATCTTGAGTGATATTTATCATGATTTATATTTGAGTCCTGAATCCCCATTGGAAATTATGTTTTTTGAGAAAGTGTGTGTCATAAGCACGTTGATGTTGAATATTTGAGATATTTTGAATGATTTGACCTTTTGGTCTTAATGGAGTTGTTTTGAACTCGAGTGTGAAAGAAATCCACAACGTGGTTAATTTTGATAGATGGGAAGCATGATGGCTCCCGATATATATTTATATATCACTAAAATTGTTTTGTTGTGGATTGTCTTTGAAATGATCTGAGCTAAGTCCGGGAGAAATCCTTAGCACCGAGTGGGAGGTATAAAGCGACCTTACTTCCCTAGAACTACGTGCCCCCGTAGGAGTGAGCTTGAGGCTGATTTATATAGTGATCACTAGTTTGTGTGGATTTGATATCGATAGTCCTACTTCGATGTCAAGGATAGGAAGTCTCTCCCCAACGTGGGTTGTACGTTAGACTCCATGTAGATCACATGGTTTATGTTGGTTATAGGATCTCCCAGTGTGTGTGTGTTTCCTTGTGTCTATGGTGAATGGTGAAGTGATTTGAAAGTGGAATTGTGAAAGGTATTCTTTCGAAAGATTTAAATGATCCTTATGAGAATTGATATTCTTGATGAACTAAAAGTGATTGACAAATTATATGATGACTCACATGTGTTATTGTACTTATTTCATCCTCTCATGATTATGATGATTTTCTTCGGGCTATGTGAGTCTTCCATCATCCAACATATTTCTTATAAATATTTATGATGATGATGTTTATACAACTACATACCCCCCAATATACTTGGTTCCTTTCCATGGTACTGATCCACATCTTCGAATGTGGGCTGCATTTTCTCATAATGTAGGTTCAGGTGCTCAGTTCCAGGTTCGACAGTGATTCTTCGGGCACGCTGTTCTACATCCTCTGTTGTGGTGAGTCCTCATGTTTCGAGGACGTGATGTCTGATGTTGGTTTCACAAAATCGTTTACATTTGATAACTGAGTATGAGTCAGTTGGGGCTTGTCTCAATGGCTCGCCGGTTTTATTGATTTTCTTAGAGGCTTGTCGACTAGTATAGATGTTGGGAGTTGACTAATAAGTCGTATTTTGTTATCTTTTTGAAATTCTTTTATTCTTGGACAATGATTACTCTGTTGATATTTGAGGGTTATTTATGGAAACCCTATTGATTTGTGTTGAACTGAATGAAAATGGCTCAAAGGGTTAGCTTGGGGCTACTCGTAGCCTCAAGCACTGTGTGACGCTCCGAGACCTATTTTCTAGGGCGTTACAGAATGCTAGCATGTACTCAAGATAAGGATAAAATAATGTCAACCTTTAAAACCAACTAAACAACCATATGCATACACAACCCCATATATATATATCTATGCTAGGAGAGAAAACTGAGTTTAGCATGCCTTAAAACTATTAACCTGGGTATGTGTATCTTAACTCTCCTAGAACCGCCCATGAGTTATATGGGTCCAGTGTTGCCTCCTGAATAGCCCCTAATGCGTGTAGCCGCACGAATCAAAGATACCATATGAGTAAGGAATTCACGTGTACCCTTCGCTCTCCATGATATATATATACAAGTGTAACTTAAGGGATTCTCGTGTACCACATAAGTATTATATATATGGTCACCATGACCAATCCTTATGGCAGCAAACATGAGTTTCCAGTGTCCGTCCATTAAACTCACACCTTCACGGTTAGCTATCCCAGCCCCGCCATTATTGCCCAATTAAATTAGTACACAACTAAACCACCAATTCTATTTATTATTAACCAAGTCTATAAGTAGTGGAATAACTATACCGACCATAGTTTGCAAGCAAAGTCCTTAGCCATCCTATTTAAAGAAGGGATTCCCATGTACCCATAGATTATATTTTTGAGTTACTTAGGGAATTCTTGTGTACCCCACAAGTGTAATCAATTAATCCATAACCATGACCACCAAGACCTTACTATTTAACCATTAAAGACCATCCAAACTAGTTAGGGTTCCATTACTACTTTATACTATGCAAAGTTTTCAATGAAAGTTTAACAATATGGTTAAAACATTCTCATAGACATTTTATCAAACTTGTTGAGGGCATATAGTTTTCAAAATAAAAACCAAGTACCATTCCCATGAAACCACATATTCAAACCAGTATTAAAACATGATAACCATAATTAAAACATAGGAAAACCATAAACAAACCCCCCAACATATATTCAAAACCCAAAACCATACCACAATTATGCCATGAAATTCATACATAAAACATGTATTTAGTTGGAACTAAAAATGAAGGAGGAGTAACATGCCTTAAATTACGAAGATTATGGAGAGAAACCACCATTATAATCCCCAAATTAACTTTATCAAAGAAACCCTAGCCTTTATTGACCCCAAGAGCCTTGAGAGAGTTTGAGAGAGTTTCTAAGTGCTTAAAATTAGAATATTAGGGTAAATGATGTCCCAAGAGTTTCTTAAGTTGTGGGTCCTTAAGAGGTTAAATATCCAGATTAACCCCAACTTAAACTATATAAAACTCCCGTCGGAGGGTATGACCACCCTCCCAAACCGTACCCTAGAGTATGAGTGGTACCTTTATCTCGTACCCAAGGCATCTTCTTGAACCCTAATACTATCCAACATAGACCACCAAGGCCAATTTGTACCCAACCATAGGACTAGTACCCTAGTCCATACCTTAGGAGGAGTAGAATCCTTTAGGTTAGACGTAGGGCAACATACGATCGGCAATATACCACTAGTACCCTAACATATGACTAGCATGATCTATTTGTACCTTGGACAAAAACCAACCAACCTACACTAGTTAACATACGACCAAGACCCACTTTCGTACCCTATCATATGACTAGTACCCCCTAGTCGTATAATGTCCAGAAGCCAAAACTTAGGAAATTTATAAGTATAAACCCAAGGTATTTCAGTAGGCCTAGGGAGTGAGCATGGCTATTGAAACCTCTATTATAAAAAGATAAGACATCACTGCACTTTACATTATTATTAGTCTACAAAGCCTCTAAAAGATAAACAACGTATCTTAGGTTGGGATAGGAGCCTTCCATACCATTAACTCTAATAAAACTTAAAATACATACTAAAGACTCAACAAAGCCCCAAATCAAATCTTAAACTCACCAAAACCCACTGAGTATCCTGTGCTTCTATTAGGAAAACTTATTAGTTGGAGTACATATACCTGGAACATGAAACATAACCCCCCATTCAAGGCATTAGTATGAAATAATATAGTGAGTATGTAAGGCATGGCATAACCATGTGTAAAATCAGAACTCAAATAAAGTTAGGTATAAATATAAGGAAAGGGATAAAATATCACCTTTGCTTATTACATGTAGAATCATTTACATTAAAGAGAAGTATCAATTACCCCCTGATGTTGTCTCATTTTATTCATGGCACACCTAAACTTTAAGTATACTTAAGTACTCCCTTTCCTAAACTTGTTGATTTAGTAAGTCGCATGTCCCTTTTTGGCCCACGTGGCTCAATGTGTGATTTTAAACTCCATGAGGTGCGTTATAGAGTAAATTTTTTGCCAAATCAACAGGCCTCAACGATCAAACACGAAAAAGACCATTTTTTTAAATTTTTTCAAAAACTTTAAAGCCTCCACTCTCCTTCTTCTATTTATTATCCTTCTTCCACCATCACTTTTAAAATGTGTAAAAATAAATTTCTCTCAATTGCTTCTATTTTACCTACTTAAATTAGGAGTGTGCCTCAATCGATTTGGTTTGATTTTTATATTATCGATTCAATTTTTTAGTTTTGATTTTTAAATGTGCTAAATCAATAACCAAACCAATAAGATATTTTCTTATCAACTTTTGGTTTATTAATTTTTAGTCCTTAACGATTTTGATTTTCGATTTAACAGAGAAAAAAATACTCATAAAATTTAAAAAGTAGTAACTAACAAGAAAAGAAACCGAATCATAGTTGTAAAAAAAATCATACATATATATATATATATGGTGTAAAATAATTATTCAATATAATCTTATTGGATTATCAGTTTAACCAATAACTCAATTAAAAAAAATCAAAACCAAATCAATGACCCAATAATTTTTTTTATAAAATTATTAAAAAATTATTGACTCAATAATGATAAATCAATAACATTTTTATCGGTTTAATTTTTGTACATTCCTAACTTAAATTGCAATTTCTTACTCTATTAGTTATAATAGGAAACGTATTTGTGCATGTGAGTCTCCTAAAAATCCTAATTGAAACAGTAATAAGAAATTACTATAAACACTAATCGAAAAAAATAATCCCATATTTTTAACACAAAAAAACAAAAAAACATAATTTTTTTAAGATAATAACTTACTTGATCAACAAAAATTCAACCTTTCACTTTTTTGAAGCATAGAAAAACTAAAAAATATAGTTTTTAGAGAGAAATCAGATAATATAACACCTTGGGTTTTCGACACTTAGAAAATTTCTTGAATTTTTAGTTTCTGGACAAGATATGACTAGGGGGAATAAGTCATACATAGGGGTACGAGTGGTATGGGTTGGTCGTATGCTGACCAGTAATGGATGGTGGGCTGAAATTTAGTTCCTGAAATAGATATGACTTGAGTAGTACGAGTTGTATTGGCAGATACAGGTTGTTGGGTTTGGTTATTTTCTTCACTTAATTTTAGACTTGGAAACTTAAGTTGGATCTGAGTACGAGTGGCTCACCATGAGCTGTAATCCAGTGTATGAGTCGTACCATGAACTCGTATGGTGGACAGTGTTCAAACCTCTAGTGATTCTATTCTGCCAGGGGTACAAGTCAAGGGTACTAGTCGTATGCTTTGGGTACAACTTGGTTTGGGTAAATTATGCCTTGAACAGTGTTGGGTCTAAGGAAGAGGCCTCGGGTACGAGTGGTGGGTACCACTAGTATGAAAGGGTATGACTGGTATGGTTAGTTGTACCCTATGTTGGAAATTTATGCGACTTAAGTGAGGGCAATCTGGATATTTTTCCACTTAACCTAATAAGTCCCCACAACTTTTAACACACTTGGAAAGTTATTTTCCTTATTATTCTATTCATAACACTTAGAAAACACTCTCTAATCCTCTCTAAAGTTCTTGGGAAAAAGAAGCAAAGGTTTCAGCTTAAGGATTAATTTGGGGCTTGTGTTAGTGATTTCTCTCCATTATATTCTCAATTAAGGCATGTACTCTTCTCTCATTGTTAGTTCCAACTAAAGGCATGGGTTTATCCAATGTTTTTATGGCATGATTTATATGTGTGGTTTTGGGGTTTTCTAAAATGTGTTGGGGCTTTGGTTATAATGCTTGGTTATGGTTTTCCCATATTTTAATCATGTTTTAACATGTTTTAATGGTGGTTTTGGACAATTGGTTGCATGGGAATAGTCACATGGTAATTGGTTTTGGTTTTGGGAATACTATTCCACCAATATGTTTGATAAAATGCCTATGATAATGTTTTTACTATATTACCAGGTCTTTAACTGAACTATTGCATGTATTGAACTTGGTAATGGAACTCTAAATGGTTTAAATGGTTTGGTGGTCACGATTATGGTTAATTGAGCATCTTTGTGGGGTACAATGAAATCCCCCAAGTAAATATGTTAATGAACATCCTTGTGGGGTACAATGGAATTACCCGAGCAAACATAATAATGGAACACTTGTGGGGTACATGGACTCCCCCAAGTTAACTTGGTAAATTAGTACACGAGAATTCCTTTACCTTAAAAGGTTTCAATAAGGACAATACTTGCAAGTTATAGTCAGTATGATGATGCCACTATTAATATCCTTGGTTAATAATAAATGGAAAAATAGATTGGTCGGATAGAAATGGTTTTAATTGGGTAGTAATAGCGGGGTGTGATATTTAATCGTGAAGGTGGGATTTTAATTAATGAACACTGGAAGCTCATATTTTTCGACATGAGGGGTTGGTCATGGTGACCATATATGATATTATAAGGTATATGAGAATCCTCTAAGTATGCTATATATATGTATCATGGAGAGAGAAGAGTACTAAAAAATCTCCTACACTTATGGTATCTCCATTCGTACGACTACACGCATCGGGGCCTGTTCAGGGGGTTACACTAGACCCATATAGCCAGTGGGTAGTTAAGGACGGTTAAGCTACACATACCCAGGTTAATGGTTTCAAATGTATGCTAAACCCGATTTCCTTTCCAGTCATGGTTATATATATGTATGTTCATATGTAAATGGATGACTTACTTGGTTTTATTAATTGGCATTAGTTTATCCTTATCCTGAGTTCATGCTTGCATTCACCCGCTAACCCACCTTCGGGTGGCTGTATCCCCACGTGATGCAGTAATCATCCGTTCTACTCCTCCTTCATAGTGATCAGATTTCAAGATCAGCTTTTGGATTGAAGTAGTAAGTTTCCATCTTTCCAAAAGGCTTTATTTCATTTTATGGACATTTTCATATACTTTGGTTATTTTATGGATATTGGTTTTATCTATGGTTGGGGGCATGTCCCAACTAAATATCGATTTTCTTTTGGTTAGCGGCTTTTGTGGAACTGCTATAGGTTAGAATGAGCGGGATCAGTATTGGTGTCAGCCTTAGTAATGACATTGGTATTAGGGTTGAAGCCGGTTGAATATATTGTTGATTGTTCCATCCTCTTTTATTTTGGGATTATATAATTATTATGGAAATCATATGGTCATGGTTTTGGATTATGGTTTGGTTTGGTATTGGTTATTAGTTGGTATCGGATGGTTGGACTCATTTGGGTGGTCATAGATATAGACCTATCCCAGAGTCTTGGATTATGCAATGATGCTATCTTGTTATATGTTTTAAATTCATTCGACTCAGGATATACGCTGGTCGGTTGGGTTGGATAATAGGGGTGATATCCAGTCCTGGTTGGACTTGGGATACCCAGTATGACAAGGCCCTGGTTTGGGTCGTGTCAGATAATTAATGGTAGACATGGATCATTTTTGGTTATAGAATAAATATAAAGTAAGTGGATGGTATTTATCCATGCGGACTGAGACATTAGTAGTTTTTACTATGTGTACGTGCGTGTTTTACACGTTGTGGTCTTTGGACCAAAAAGAGAAACACGACTTACTAAATCAATAAGTTCGGGGGAGGGGGTTCTTAAGATGACTTAAAGTTCAGGTGTACCATGAATAAAATGAGACAACTTCAGGGGGTAAATTGATATTTATCTCTTTACATTACATTTCTTTCTTTTCTTTTCTTTTCTTTTCTTTAATTTACTCTTCTTTATTTTATAAACTTTGTGTAAAATGACCAATTGATTAGTGGTAATTGAGGATGACCCATACTAGGCATTATACCCTTGGGATACGTTCCTCATCAATACATAAATCGGTATCAACCCATGCTAGGCTTTCCTTTAACCCCTGTGATACCACCCATAATATAGGATCGAACTATGCTAGGTGTTTCTTCCACCCCTGGGATACCACCTATAAGTCCATGAATTAGGATCGACCCATGTTAGGCTTTTTCACCTGAGCTACCATCCATATATAATCATATTTTCTTTACATCAGTAGTTTAATCTTTGAGTTTTTTATTTTGGTCGTCATAGTATTATTGTGACTTAGGACTATAGACATAGGATACATGAGTATATGCATTTAAGGCATAGATAATGACAGAATGCAACAGTAATGTGAATGCAATACTTAGGAACTTAAGGGAGTCAATGAGCATTTGGAGATCTCAAATGGGAGCATACGTGCATATCAAGTGAAGACATATAATGTTTCCAAACAAAAGGTAAGGACTTTGTATAGTGATACGATAACTAAAGACTTAGTAAATGATATCAAATAAAAGGGGTACAAGAGTATGAGAGAACTAGTGAAATATGTGGGCATTTTCAAATTAAGGGAAAAATTATATTTTGAGTGAGGACAAAAAACTATATAATCAGTAAGTAAAGATTTTGGGAGCTACAACTATATACTAAGACACTTGGAGTTATATCCAATGCAAAGAACGTGTAAATATTTGATCAAATAAAGTGCATGATCAACTAAACCAATTGAAACAAGTTAATGGTGAATGGGCAGATTGTGTACCCAATAAATAAGCACGCTTACCATATGTAATCTAGGATCTTATTGACTCATCTTAGAGAAACATGTGGCAAGGGTTCGTGATAATACCTAAATTACACTCTTGAATCGGTTTAGTAGAAGTTGACAATATATATTTTTCCCAACAAGGAGTTAGGGTCGAATCACAGGGAGTGAAGACACGAAATTCATGGCTTGAAAGTGTTACAAGTCAACTAGGAGTTGACTCGTAATGTGTATAAAACAAAATAAATGTAAAATGGGGGAAAATTAGTTGGAATGTTTCTAAAGTAACAATTTCTTTACTTTTAGAATACTATCTAGAGGTTGAAATTACTTATAGTCTAATCAATTGGGAGTGAACCTTGGGGTTACGCCATTCTAGATGTAAACTCATGCATGGGTAATTGAAAATTTATCAACATTTAGCTAAGAGTCAAGGGTAGGCTAGATTTTAGAGGTATTAGTGTCAATCTTTCAATAAAACACTAAATTTCACAAATCAGTTCATTCGAACACCTCATAAGTGTAACTATTTCACCAATCTATATCCTCAATTAACAACTTTATATCTGGAGATACTATTAAATAAAATAAATCAAGTTAGTTTTACATTTACTCCTCACCCATATCCCCTCCTTCAAGGATGATATGGGTTCAAAGGCAATTAGGGTTTATAACACCCAATTCTTAGTTAAAACATTAAATAAATGCATAAACCATAACAAATAGCTAATTGGGAAGATAAAGAAACTTCACTCATGCACTAGTCACAACCTATTCAAGCATAACCCCAAGATAAAGAGTTAACTACTCATAGAGAGAGAAAGTAAAGGTATACCAAAGTTTTCATTAAAATGATCCATGAAAAATAATGGGAATTCAAATACAAGCTTTGATTTTCAACAATTTTCAATGAAAAGCACTAATCCTTCACTTAGGAATAACTCTAAATATGTTCTTACTTGAGGGAATACAATAATGTTCCAAGATAATGAAAATGAGCGAAAAACCCTTATTTAAGCCTCAATTCCACATTTGTCAAATATTACAAAAATGCCACCTTGCTCTTGATCTGCTTGAGCAGATCAAAAGAAGACGGAGAGAGAATCCAGAGAAAATACAAAGTGGATCCATAGAAAATTAGGAGCAGAAGGGGTTGTTTTGGTCATTTTGGCAGCTCACTCACGCGGGTGGCTTCCCGACACACCCATGTGGTCTTTAGTTCTTTTTTCTTTCACAATGGACCTCTCGTTGGCTTGAACAACCTGCTCATATTCCCTTTTCAATATTTACCTATGAAAATAAGCATTAAGTAGGAGATTAACATCAAGTCAACGAAAAAGAATGATAATTTAAGCTTAAAAGGGCGAGCAAGTCGTTAAATTGACAACTTATGAACTCCCCCAAACTTAACTATTGCTTGTCCTCAAACAACCGAGAATAATTCAATGAGATAGTGTATTTACAACTCAAATTCACCAAAACAAAAGCTATAATAAGGTACTAAGCTAACAAAGATCTACAAAGACTTCTCAAACATGTCATAACAACAAGTAAACATAAATTTTTCTATAAGCACATAATTATGAAGCAAGGATTCAAGTTTGTATCAAATGAACCTTTCAAATAAACAAAGCATCTTAAGAGTTGATACAAAATCTTCAAAGATCATCTCAATATTCACAATGCAACTTACCTCATCCATTTACCTAAACCGAGAGTGAGACTTCACCTTCTACCCTAAAGTATCTATGCCACTCATATGAAAGAGTTAGCTCCCCTCACATAGGCCATTTCAATTCTTAAATATGCTCAAATAATTAAAGGATTAACACTCACTCTTGCAAAGAAATTCAATTACAAGGAGTAGAACCATAGGCTTTCCCTTTGTGTTTTTTGACACTAATGTAGACTTACCTAGTTTTGAATCATTAAGGTCTTGCGGGTCATGCTGAAAGTTTAAGGTGGGGGAAGGAATATATATGGATAAAATGACTAAAAGACCTCCTTCAACGAAATTGCCTATCCCCTTCTACCCCAAAATTTTCAAATTATCCACCTTATGTATCTTCAAATTATTTCCTTTGTTTCCCTTAACCTTTAGCCTATCATATACCAAAATAATCTAACAAACCATTTTATTTCTTCACTTCTTTGACCTTTTTAAGAGATTTTCTAACTTTAAGCCCTTCTTAGCCCCTCATTTGTCTCATTTCTCTTCACATTATATGGACTAGGCTATACAACTTTATCATTAAGCATATCTCTTTCTCTTAAGAATATGATTTGACAGCCTTACATACATGTTTCTTGACTAATCTTAGCATATCACATTCTTCCCCCAAACTTGAAATTTGAACCACCCTTACATATTCTACAAAATACACAACCCCCCAAATATAGGCTTTCGCCTATATTTTATTATGTAGAATCATGCGATGTATCAAAGGAGGTTAAGCGCCAAAAGGAAGATTTTCAAAAGGGTTTAGCTATTTTAGCATGTTTATCATTACAAAAAGAAAGAAAAAGGGCAAAAGTCTCAAATGGGTTAACTAGGGAACAATGTTAAGGTGGGAATTTGGTTATGTGATCAGTCAAAAATGGCCTTAGGTCATACTCCAAACCAAGCTTTCCTAGGATTTTGTATTGAATACATTTGGGTAAAGTTTTATACTACACGTATGTACAAGAATTATTCAAAAATCTCACCACACTAGGCATCGTACTCATAGAGCCAAAAGTTAGTCTCCCAACCAATTTGAGAAATTTACGCTTAATAATTTACTCTGAGTCAAAGACTCATCCTTGTAAAGAGAGATCCAAAAATTGAATTTGATGGTATCACACAAGAGAAAGATCATAAACATCCTTGTTCTTTTTCAAAAGAAACTATATTTTGATTGTTATAAAAATCATTTCATTCATTGCCAATGACATTTTGGAATGTTTTCAAACTTTTGCATATTCTAAATCAATGCAAATTACTAAATACTTCACTGAACGACGTTGCCTTTTCATCCATCATGGGTGAAATTTCACTCGGTTTGACAAACAAGCAACACTAGAATAAGAACAAAAGATCAAAACAAAGAGAAAACAAAATTTTTGCTACTTTAATAAGAATCGAGTTTTGCAGAAACCCTTAGAGTTTATTGGACACGTATATAAAAAGGCAACAAGTGAAATGCACACAAATTGGGTATCATACTTACTCGACCCACTCTAGGGCCTTGTCGTAATGGGCATCCTAAGTTCGACCAGGACCAGAGACAACCCCTGTTACCCAACCCAACCTCCAGCTGCCTACACTAAGTTTGCTGATTTTGAAGCATGTAACAAGACAATCAACAACTCACATAAAGACTATGGGAATAGATTACAAACATGACTGATCCAACAGAGTCCAACCATCCCATACAATAACCCAACCATATAAACAATACCAAAACAAGGGCCATAAACTAAACCATAACCAAGGATGTTCCAAGACATAATATAATTAATTCCAAAATAAAATAACCAACATATTGTCCAATGATGTCAGGCCTTCATCTTATTCCAATGCCAAGGTTGACACCAATACCGATCCCGCCCATTCCAACCCATAGAATTATCACAAAGCCTCTAACCAAAAGAGTAATGAAATCTGGTTGGGACATGCCCCTAACCATAGCAAAAATCATTTTCAAAATAAAATCAAAGTGTCTAGAAATATCCATAACATGAAATGGATCCTTCTAAAAGGATGGAATCTCACCACTTTAATCCAAATATTGATCCCGAGTTAATAACTATGTAGGAGGAGTAGAACGGCTAGTTCCTGCATAGCGTGGGTATACAGTCGCTAAAAGATGGGGTTAGCAAGTCACCGCTAGCATGATCTCATAGCATGATCTCAGGGTAAGGAAAAAATAATGTGCTTTATAAAATCAAGTAAAAGCATCCATTTGAACATAATCATACACACACACACATATATATAATCATGTTGGGAAAAGGGATCGAGTTAAGCATGCCTTTAAAACCTTTACCTAGGTTGTGTAGCTTTGCCTTCCTAAACTACCCATAGGCTATATGGGTTTCGTTACAGATCAAGGATGTGGCTTCGGTCAAGCTAGAAGGAAACTCCATCTCATAAGCAACATTATCGAATCTATGCAAACCCTCATAAGGACCCCCATACCAGGGATTGAGCTTCCCTTTCTTACCAAATTGCATTACTCTCTTCATGAGAGATCCCTTGAAGGAAAACCTTATCCCCAATCTCAAATTCTAATTCAATACACCTAACATCTGCATAAGAATTTTGGTGACTTGGGGAAACCTTAAGCCTATCTCGAATCACCTTCACCTTCTCGGTAGCCTGGTAAACTAAATCAGGACCAAACATCTCCGCCTCACCAAGATCAAACCAACCAATACGAGATCTACACCCCCTACAATATAATGCCTCAAAATGGGCCTTACCAATACTAGATAATAGCTATTGTTTTAATAAAACTCCACCAAAGTTAGATGCTCATCCCAATTGCCACCATAATCAATTATACTGGCCTGAAGCATATCCTCTAATGTCTGAATATTTCTTTTTGCTTGCCCATCCGTCTGCGGATGGAAAGTAGTACTCAAACATACCTTGGTCCCCAACCCTCTCTAAAAAGACCTCTAGAAGTGAGACATAAATTGTATACCATGATTAGAAATAATTGAAACAGTCACCCCATGTAGCTTCACCATCTCTTGAAGACACAACTTATCATAATCCTCCACCGAGAAGGTAGTTTGCACTGGAAAAAAGTGCAGACTTAGTCATCCTATCCACGATGACCCAAATTGAATCATATTAATTCAGAGACTAAGGAAGACCAGTGAAGAAGTCTATATTGATAACTTCCCACTTTTATTTGGGCAAATCAATTTCTTGATACAACCCTCCTACCTCATGTGCTCAACCTTAACCTGTTGACACACCATGCACTTGGCCACAAAATCAGCCACATCTCTTTTCAAGCCATTCCACCAATAGGTCTCCTTGAGATCATGATACATATTATTTGAACCAGGAGGAACAACATAGCACAACTCATGCAACTCATCCAAAATCCTTTTTCGTAACCCGTTAACATCAGGAACAAAAAACCTCTCTTGGTACCGTAAAGTAACATCACCATTGATCCCAAACACCACTACCTTTTGTGCACCAATGTCACTCTTGATTTTAATCAAGATAGGATCTAGCACTTGCTTCTCCTTAATCTGCACAGCAAGAGATGATCAAACCACTACTTGCACCATCACAACACCATCTTTAGACTCCAAGAGGCGAACTCCAAGATTAGCCAAGCGATGAATATCCTTCACTAATTCTTGCTTTCCTCCCTCCACATGAGCCAAACTCCCCATGGATAACCTGCTAAGGACATCAACAACCAATTAGCCTTACCTGGGTGATAGTGAAGACTCATAACATAATTCTTAAAAAGCTTAAGCCATCTCTTCTGCCTCAGATTAAGCTCATTCTGGGTGAACACATACTGTAGACTTTTATGATCAAAAAAGATATCTATGTGAACATATACAAATAGTTCCACCATATTTTTAAAGCAAACACAATCGGAAATAACCCCAAATCATATGTAGGATAATTCCTCTCATGGACCTTTAATTGCCTGGAAGCATAGTCAATCACTTTCCCATGCTCCATCAACACACAACCAAGACCTACTTGAGATGTATTGTAATAAATAATAAACCCATCCACGATAACCCAAATCAAATCATACTGATTTTAAGATCGAGGAAGACTAGTAACAAATTTCGTATTGATCACTTCCCACTTTCATTTGGGAAAATCAATTTTTGATACAACCTACCAGGTCTCCTACACTCAACCTTAACCTTTTTACACACCATACAATTAGCCATAAAATAAGCAATATCCATTTTCATGCTGTTCCACCTATAGATCTCATTGAGATCATGAAACATCTTAGTTGAGCTGGGATGAACAACATAGAGTGACTTATGTGCCTTAGCCAAAACCCTTTGTCGCAACCCATAGACATCAAGAACACACAACCTCCCTTGGTACTATAAAGTATCATCACCACTGATCTCAAACACCACTACCTTTTTCCCACCAATGTCACTCTTGTTTTTTATCAAGACAGGAGCAAGAACTTATTTCACCTTAATCACTGCACCAAGAGATGATCGAACAAATTTTTGCACCATCACACCACCATCATTAGAATCCAAGAGACGAACTCCAAGATTAGCCAAACGATGAATATCCTTCACTAATTTCCTCTTGCCTTTCTCCATATGAGTCAAACTACCCATGAAAAAACTGCTAAGAGCATCAGCAACAATATTAGCCTTACCCGGGTTGTAGTGAAAACTCATATCATAATCCTTGTAAAGCTCAAGCCACCTCCTCTGCCTGAGATTAAGCTCTTTTTGAGTTAATACATACAAAAGACTCTTGTGATAAAAAAAGATATCTACGTGAATATAATACAAAGAATGCCACCATATTTTTAAAGCAAATATAACCTCCAACAACTCTAAATTATAAGTAGGATAATTCCTCTTATGTACCTTCAACTGCCTGGAAGAATAGGCAATTACCTTCCCATGCTACATCAAAACACAACTAAGCCCTACTCGAGATGCATCACAATAAACCACAGACCCATCATTGTCTTTACTCAAGGTTAGGATTGGATTCGATGTTAACTTATCCTTCAACTTCTCAAACTCCCTTCACAAGCATCCGACCAAGAGAAAATAACCTTCTTATGAGTCAACCAAGTCAATAAAGCGACTATCAAAGGAAAGCTTTCCACAAATCGCTATAATACCCAGCTAAACCCAAGAAGCTCAGAATATCGGATTGAGTTATCGGCCTAGGACACCTCTTCAGCACAATAACCTTACATGGATCCAACATGATCCCTTTACTAGAAAATAATATCATTAAAGAAAGTCACTGCGTTTATCTAGAACTGACACTTAGAGAACTTAGCATACAACTGTTGTTCCTTTAAGGTTTGCAATACCACAAAAAGGTGATTAACATAATCCACATCACTCTTTCAATGAACTAGAATGTCATCAGTAAACATAATGACAAAGAGATCCAAATACTGCCTAAACACTCTGTTCATCAAATCCATAAATGCTGCCAGGCCATTAGTCAACCCAAATGACATCACCAAAAACTAAAAATGCCCATACAGAGTATGAAAAATCATCTTAGGGTTATCCACGTTCCTAATCATTAGCTGATGTACCTACACCAAAGATCTAACTTAGAGAATAACTTGGCACCCTTTAACTGGTATAATAAATCATTTATTCGGGGAAAAGGATGTTTGTTCTTGACCTTTACCTTGTTCAACTGCTTATAATCAACGCATATCCAAAGGGAACCATACTTCTTTCATACCAACAACACTGGTTCACCCCATAGAGAAATACTTGGACGAATAAACCCCTTATCTAGAAGATCCTTAAGTTGGTCGTTGAGTTTCATCAACTCAGCCGAAGCCATTCTATATGGAAGATAGAAATTGGATGAATGTCTGGAAGATAATCAATATAAAAATCTATCTCCCTATTTAGATGAACACCAGGATGATCATCTAGAAAGACCTCTGGAAATTCATTAACCACAAGGATCGAAGATAAAGAAAGACCTTCCAAGTTAGAATCTTTAACCCGGACCAAGTGATAAAGAAAATCCTTAGAGATTAACCTTTGAGCTCTAAGATAAGAAATAAACCTCCCCCTAGGAGCTATGGAACTACCTACCCATTCTATAACCCGTTCACTAGGAAACTTAAAGATAACCCCACGAGTCTGACAATCCATAGACACATAACAATAATGCAATCAATCCATACCTTTAATTATACCAAAATTTACCATATCCAATTCAAACAGATCTTCTAAGGTCTACTTTCTACCAATAAATACCACACACCCCCTATAGACTTCTTAGCAATAACCGAGTCACCTACTGAGGTAGAAATAAAAAAAGGATTTGAGATAACTTCTGGATCAAAACCAAAAGACATAGCCACATATGGAGTCACATATGAACGAGGGGACCCCAGATCAAGAAACTAATATATATCATGAGAGAAAAGCTGTAACACACCAGTAACAACATCAGGTGATGCCTCATATTCCTATTGGTACGCTAAAGAATAAACCTATTCCAACCAACACTAGAAACAGGAGTAGTAATAAAAGAAGATGCCACCCCACTAGTTGTAGGAGAAGAATATGAAGCCACAAAAATCCTATTCGTCCTCGTGGCAACCTTTTGGAATGAATAATTCCTGAGCCGATGGCCTACCTGGCCATACTTAAAGTAATTATCTCTTTCTTTATTGCAATAACCTCGATGAATATGACCATATCATCAACAAAGAGGACACAAAGAAATTAACTAACCTCCTCTCACATTGGATTAGGAAACCTATGCCTGAGAATTGTCACCTTCTTGATGATGCTTGTCTCTCGACTGATAATGAGCACTAGCAGAAAAAGAGCCCAAAATCCCCAACTTCTTTTTCTACCACTTGCCACCATCTATACCATTCTGAGACTAAGAACCTCCCACATAAAAAAACTTACTCCTCTTTCCCTGCCTATCCCCAAACTTTCCCTATTTTCTCTTTTTATTCTCAACCTACTGTATATGAATAGTCAACCTCGAGATATCTATATCTTTAATCAGCAAGGTAGTCTTCCTTTCTAGAATCAAATCTCTATTCAACCCAAAAGCAAACTTCCTCATTCTCGACCTCATTTCAACCACCAATTTAGGAGCATACCTTGATTTCTGATGGAACTTTAAAGCATATTCCATTAAAGACATCCTCCTCTGCCTATGTTTCACAAACTCCTCCATCATTCCGTCGCTCAACTCTTGAGGAAAGAATCGATCCAAGAATTTATTAGAAAAAGAATCCCATAATCCATTCTCTTCTATGTCACCTCTATCTCTATCCCACTCCTCATTCTCCAAATAAGTAATATCCTTGAGCTGATAAGCTGCAAAGTTTAACACCCTCTATATTTGTAGCCTGCATCACCTAAAAGATCTTGTTTATCTTATCTAAAAAGCCTTATAGATCCTCTCCACCTTCAACCTAGTAAAAGTTAGAGGACACATCTTCATAAATTGACTATTAATTAACAAAGCACTAGTCGCACCCCTCTCAGACTGAGTAGCAATTATTTGGCAATGGCAAGAATAGACTAAAGAAATTCTGCATTCATCATATTAACATGAGGGACCTTAGGAGAACTAGCTAAAATAGAAGGAACTCTAGCACCATCAGGAATAGGACCATGAAATCAAAGATATACTCTCGATGTAGGATGTACCCCTTACGTATTACCCTACATGGGATGGAAAAATTTCCTTGTGTTCAAAATATAGAAGGTATGATCTGAAAGATGAACTAACAAGGATTAAAGGAGATTTGAGAATTAAGAATTCAATCTTGATGATAGAATACCAAGAAAGTGAAGCACTCCAAAATGTCTTGTGGTCCCTTCCTTATAAGTGTGGCTCGCTTCATACCCCTAAAAGAGACTCTGCTCGACATGACTTTAAAGACTTCCCAGTTTACCATGAACCTATTCTTTGATACCAACTTGACATGACACGACCTTAGGACTTATCATAATGGGCATCCCAAGTCCAACTGGGATCGAGGACCGCACCCTGTTCCCAACCCAACCGCTTATATCTAGCCTTTGATGCTAAATTTTAAAAATTTAACAAGATAACATTATTGTTCTCATAAAGACTGGGATTGGGTTATGTAACACCCCGAGTCTGCACCATAGACGTCAGACGGTGCTCATAATCTCGAAGGACCACAAGCTAACCCATGACGGGTACCTGCTACAATAACTAAGGAATAATATTATAATAATGCATAAATTAGGCTGAATCTTTCATAAGGTTCATAATTGAAATCAAATACTAGTATATCAATACTGAAAACTAAGTATCTATCTTAAATAATCTAGCCTAAACGCCTCTAACTATCTGAAGGTGGAGTTGATGGGACAAACCCCCAACTAATTACAACTTATGAAAATATACTGAAATAACAACTCTATCATTAAACTACAAAGACTCACCACTAAGTCTTCTACTGATAAGCTGTGATGCTAAGTATGATTAGAAGCCCGTGCATGTGAACCTATGATATAAGATATCATAGCATAAAAGAAAGGTATGCGTCAGTACTTTGCTTATATCATAGCATAAAAGAAAGGTATGCGTCAGTACTTTGAATTTACTGGTTTGCTAAGTGAGGTAGGATGATATAGATGGGTTTATATGCATGAACAATAACTGACTGAGTACCATGAATATATCTAAATGAGAGTACATGTATATATGAAACTGCATTGAATACTAATTATGCAATGCACATAACTGCATATACTGTATCTCAGATCATATTAACACTGGTTACTAAGTTTTGAGGATTGAATGACTGATATCTGAGTTTACTAACATTGTATTAATGTTAACTGAGTGACTATTTTTGATAGTCCTGATTTTGTGGAACTGAACTGAGTTCCGTGCTGAGTTAAGTGACTGTGTCTGCTAGTCTTGATTCTATAGAATTTAACTGAATTTTATACTATGACTGAAACTGAAACTAAAAACTGTGGGAAGTAATCATCTAACAGAAATTCCCCTCTCTAAACTAATTTGGGGTCCAACCTGTAACCCCAGTTGGAGGGGTGTCAGTTTCGTGCCACGGGTAAAGACAAGTTACTGAGTCACCCTTATATGGTAAGTGCTCTAAATTAGAATAGTGGTACCCTCAGCTAGAAGGTAAGACACCTCATCAACCTTCAAATAGAAGGTTAATGTCTCAACCTACGTTGGCTACGTAGTTCTAGAATAAAAGGATTACTTCTAAGAATCACACCCTCTACTGGCAGGCTAGTCCCCATTCGTGGGTTCACTTGGTGTTGAATCTTTCTCCCGACTAAATTTACACTGGACTAATTTCTAAAATGTAGTAGGCTGAACTAAACTGTTACTAATAGTTTTAACTAACTGAACTAGATTGAGTTCACTGAGTTCTGATATCTAACTGAATACACTGCGTTTTGTACTAACTAAATACTACTGATTTTAATATTTCTGAGACTATTCTGTAACTACTGTACTCTAGGCCAACAGCTAGATTTTTGGGTTTTGAATACCCCTAGGACTCGATAGTATAGAAATTAAAACATAGCATAACCTTAAAAACATAATTATACTTTCTTACTAACAATGCATGATCTTGTGAATGAATGGAATCACATAAAATGTCATGCTTTCACTAGTAAATTCACATAAAACTTTTAACAAACAATTGGGGAGCATGGTTCTTTCATATAGCAATAAATATGTAAGAATATCATGGCTACTACATTCAACTTGTTGTTCAAAAGTTCGACTTGAAGATCACCTAAATCAACCTAGAATTATCTAGTTCTCATGAAACTTATCATAAATCATTAAATTAAACCCCAAACATAAATTCACACCTGAACACAATCCAATTCCAACATGTAAATTATGTAATATAAACTTATAGTTTTAAAAAGGGTTCTTGGACTTCATGGATACCTTGGTAACTAAATTTGTGAGGATTGATGTTGTGTTCTTGAAGATTGGTATTGAAATTTGAATGCCCTAGGGTTTGTTCTTGAATAAATTTGATAGAGAATGAGGGATTTTGCCTTTTGAGTAGTTAATATCTTATTTTTTTGGGCTGATTAAGGGTGGGAAAATGATCCAAATACCCCTATAGATGTGGAGTTTTAATGAATGAAAATGTGCAGAATGACATGCACCATTGATGGGCCATATCGATGGGGTCGATAAGGTGGCCGACGCATCGCGTCGGGTTACGAGAATTTACACTGGGAGTTGGGGAAAATATCTATCGATGCGATAGGCGATGCAAATCATCGAGATTGCTTTGATCAACTATTTTGGTCACCCAAACATATTTTAAATGTGGTCCAAAAAATTCGAAACTCGCCCGAAGTGACCTATTGACACACCTGATCATGAATCAACCTAAAAAAATTAGTATTTTAAGGATGTAAGGGTCGAAAATACGTTCATCAAAATACTGAGACCAAAATATGTCTAAGTATCAATACTTAGCTTAAAATTTTCTAAGTCTGGGACCTTTTTTCATGCTATAAGGGATTGAGCTAGTCTTGAAATTTTACGGGTTTATACAATATCTCCCCCTTGGGAACATTCGTCCTCGAATGAGACTAAGTAAGCTGAGAATACTGATAGATTAAGTTTACATACTGAACATGCATAACTGAAGCATGAATGAATCCTAATAAAATGACACATGACTAAACAGTTCCATGAAGGTATGCATGATATGGGAGTGCTATGCAGCTGCACTGATGCAGAGTTTGTAAAGGTAATCTGAGCATGGAACTGAGTAAAATAAAAGAAAACTTTTACCTTGAGCTGAGTCTAAGTTAGAGGGGAAGAGGTGAGGATACTTGGTCCGCATATCTGCTTTTGCTTCCCAAGTATCTCCCTTAACGGACTGATTCCACCAAAGAACTTTGACTAGGGGAACTTCTTTGTTCCTTAGTCTATGAATCTGATGATCAAGAATTTTGACTGGGATTTCCTCATAAGAAAGACTATTCTGAAATCTATACCCTCTATAGGGCCAACAACTGTTGGGTCACCTATGCACTTCATAAGTAAGGAAATATGAAACAATGGGTGCACTGAATATAAGTCCGACGGCAACTCAAACTCGTAAGCTACCTTTCTAAAATGGATGAGAATTCGGTAAGGACTGATATATCGGGGATTGAGTTTCCCCTACTTGCCTATCCTCTTCACTCCCATCATATAAGATATTTTCAAATACACAGTCACTAATCTCATACTCGAGATCCTTTCTTTCTATATCGGCATATGATTTCTATCGGCTCTGAGCTATCTTAAGCCTTTCCCTGTCAACTAAACTTTTTCTAAGGTATCAAATACCATGCTAGGCTCTGCCACTGTGGCCTCACCTACTTTAAATCAACTAATGGGAGATCTACATCTCCTCCCATAGAGCTCTTCAAACGGAGCCATCTGAATATTAAAATGATAACTATTATTATATGTGAACTCAATCAAAGGGAAGTGGTCAACCCAACTACCCTTAAAGTCAGTGGCACAACCTCTTGACATATGTTCTAAATTCTGAATGGTCTTTTGAGCTTGTCTATCTGTCTGAGGGTGAAAGGCTATATTGAGATGGACTTGGGTACCAAGACCCTTTTAGAAGGCTTTCCAGAATTGTGATGTGAACTGCAAAACTCTATATGATATAATGGACAACAGAACTTCATGCAATTTGACCAACTCTCTAATATAGATCTTGGCATAATCCTCAGTTGAATATGAGGTATGAACTGGTAGGAAATGAGATGACTTGGTCATCCTATCCACAATGACCCAAATTGAGTCATGCTGATAATGAGTGTGAGGCAAACCCAATACAAAATCCATGTTCACCTTCTCCCACTTCCAAGTGGGAATACTAAACTTTGGCACAGCTTCACTAGGCTTCTGATGCTCGATCTTAACCTACTGATATGTCGAGCTTAAGATCTTGGTGGATCTTTGGTGAATCGAGTAGCGCACACCATGCGGTAATGCAAGCATCTGCTGTCTTACGCTATCTACACATGGCACACATCTTCTACCCTGGCAATGCAACACACCATCTCCCTCTTAGGGAGAAAAACTCTACTTTAATATCTCCGACTGACTCCTTTAGCTTAACTAGACTGGGATCTCTGTCCTACCTTTCTTTTACTTTAGAAACCAGAGATGATTCCGAACTATTCTGCACCTATATTTTACCCTTATCTAAATCGACTAAGCGAGCACCTAGTCGGGCAAGCTGATGAACTTTCTGAGCTAACTTCTTCTTGCCATCCTCTATGTGAGTAACACTACCCATACATACCATACTGAGATCATCAGCAACTATATTGGCCATGCACAGATGATACAGAACATTCATGTCATAGTCTTTCAATAGCTCTAACCACCTTCTCTGACGTATGTTCAGGTCTTTTTGAGAAAACACATAATATAGGTTTTATGGTCTATGAACACATCAACATGCACCCCATATAAATTATGCCTCCAAATCTTTAAGGCAAACACTAAACCTTCTTACTCAAGCTCATGAGTGGGGTAATTCTTTTCATGGGGCTTCAATTCATGAAAATTCTTCTCACAAGAATCTGACCACTGAAACTTTACTTACTTCTGAGTCAATCTAGATATGGGGGATGCAATGGAAGAAAATCCATAAAAAAACCATTGGTAAAAGCCAAATAAACCTAAGAAAATCCTAATATATACTGGAGAGATGGGCATGGGTCAGTTTCTTACCACTTTAGTCTTTTGAGGATCAACTCTAATTCCATTACTGGAAACTATATGACAAAGGAAAGATACTGACCTTAGCCAAAATTAATATATACTAATTTCGTGAACAACTGATGGGCTTTGAGAGTTTGCAATACTATTTTGAGATGGTCTGCATAATTATATTCACTACGGGAGTAGTCAGAATATAATCAATGAAGATTATGAAAAACATGTCAAAGTACTTTTTGTACACTCGGTTTATCAAATCCAAGAAAGCTGTTGGAGCATTGGTAAGACCAAATTACATGACTAAAAATTCAAAGTGATCACACCGGTTCAGAAAGCTATTTTTGGAATATCACATTCTCTAACTCCAAGCTGATGATAACCTGATCTAGATCTATCTTAGCAAATTTATTGCCACCCTGAAGTTGGTCAAACAATTCATCAATTCTGGGAAGTGGATACTTGTTCTTGACTGTGACTTTATTCAAATGATGGTAGTCACTACACATTCAGAGAGAACTATTTTTCCTACATATGATAGAACTGGTATACCCTAAGGGTATACGCTGGGTTGAATCTTTTATCTAGGAGATCCTTTAACTATTCTTCTAAATCCTTGAGTTCTGATGGAACCTTTCTATATAGAGGGATAGAGATAGGCTGAGTATCTGAAAGAAGGTCTATTTTAAAGTCAATTTCCCACTCGAAAGGGACTCCAGGAAGATCTTTGGTAAATACATCTAGAAATTCACACGCTACTGGAACTGACTCAAGACTGAGAGTATCAGAACTAGAATCCTTAACTCGAACAAGATGGTAGACACACCCCTTAGATATTATTTTCAGCGCAGGCATCAAATACTAAGTCAGGCCCTATGACTGTGATTTTACTAACTTTGAACCAACCGATTGGAGACCTTCATCTCCTACCATAGCCAGTTTTGAATTGAGCCATCTGAATACTGAAGTGATAGCTGTTGGTTATCCCAGCTTCCCTTGAAATCAATTGCACATGCCCTTAGCATATCTTCTAGAGTCTTAATGGTCTTTTCTGCTTGACCAACTGTCTAAGGATGAAACGCTGTACTGAGATGAACTAGGGTACCAAGATCCTTTTGGAAATTTTTCCAAAAGTAAGAGGTGAACTGTGTACCTCTATCAGAGATGATAGATAGTGGAACACTGTGTAATCTGACCAACTCCCTGATATAGAGTTTGGTATAATCCTTGGCTGAGTAAAAGGTACAAACTGGAAGGAAATGAGCTGACTTAGTCATTTTGTCAACAATGACCCAAACTAAATCATTATGATGGCGTGTTCTAGGCAAACCCTTCATGAAGTCCATGTTCACTTTTTCCCACTTCCAAGTAGGAATAGTGAATTCCTGCATGGAACCACTAGGTTTCTGATGCTCTATCTTAACCTGCTGATATGTAGAGCCCTTGATAAATAGAGTATCGCACACTATGTCCTTCTGCATGAATTCGCTTCCACCGGGAACACATAGATGACCCTGACAACAAAGACCACCATCTCCCCCTTGGGAGAAAACCTTTACTTCCGACTCTAAACTACACTTTTAGCTTGACAAGGCTAGGATCCCTGTCTTGCTTCTCTTTCACCTCAGAAACTAAAGATGACTCTGAACTACTCTGAACACATACACCACCCCCTGAAGAGTCGACTAAGCGAACGCCAAGTCTGACAAGCTGATCAATCTCCTGAGCTAATTTATTCTAACTATCATCATCATGGAAAACACTACCCATGGATAGTCTCTTGAGTGCGTCGGCCACTACATTGGCCTTGATAGAAAGATAAAGGACACTCATGTCATAATCCTTCAAGAGCTATAACCACCTTCTCTGACAAAGATTAAGATCTTTCTGGGAAAAGACATACTGAAGGCTCTTATGATCTGTGAAGACGTCTACATGAACACCATATAGATAATGCCTCCAAATCTTTAAGGCAAAGACAACTGCTGCTAACTCAAGGTCATGAGTAGGATAATTCTTCTCATGGGGATTTAACTATCTGGAGGCGTAGGCTATGAATCTACCATGCTGCATGAGGAAATGACCTAAACCTACTCTGGATGCATCACAATATACTATGAATCCATCAAAACCATTGGGAAGTGCTAAAACTAGAGCTGAGGTGAATCGAGTCTTTAACTCCTGAAAAATTTTCTCGCAAGGTTCTGACCACTGAAACTTAACCTTCTTCTGCATCAATCTGGACATAGGATACGCAATATAATAAAATCCCTTGATAAACCATCAATAATAACCAACCAAACCTAAGAAACTCCTGATATCTGATGGAGAAACAGGGCGAGGCCAGTTTCTTATCACTTTGATTTTATGAGGATCTACTTTAATGCCATCATCAAAAATAATGTGGCCAAGGAATGCTACTGATCTTTACCAAACTTGGTGAATAATTGGTGATCCTTGAGAGTCTGAAGAACAATTGTGAGATGGTCTGAATAATCATGCTTTGTGTGAGAATAGACCAGAATATCATCTATGAAGACTATGACGAATATGTCCAAGTACTGCTTGAACACCCGGTTCATCAATTCCATAAAAGCTACAGGGGAACTGGTAAGACCAAAGGACATGACTAGAAGTTGAAAGTGACCACACCGAATACAAAAAGCTATCTTTGGAATGTCATATTCTCTAACTCTGAGATGATGATAGCCTGATCTGAGGTCTATATTAGATAAATAACTGGCACCCTGAAGTTGGTCAAATAATTCATCTATACTATGCACTGGATACCTGTTCTTTACCATGACTTTGTTGAGCTGATAGTAATTAATACACATTCTGAGAGAATCATCTTTCCTGTGTATGAATAAGACTGGCGCACCATATAGGGATACACCGGACCTGATGAATCCCTTATCTAAGAGATCCTTCAACTAATATTTCAGTTTCTTGAGTTCTACTGGTGCCATTCAGTATGGCAGAATAGAAATAGGCTAAGTATCTGGGAGAAGGTACTGAAGTCTATTTCCCTTTCGGGAGGAATGCCTGGAAGATCTTCGAGAAAGACATCTAAATATTTATTAACTACTGGGACTGATTCAAGACTGGGAGATTCAGAACTGGAATCCTTAACATGCATGAGATGATACACATACCCCTTAGAAATTATTTTCCTTGCCTGAAGGTAGGAAATAAGCTGACCCCTGAAATATGAAGTGCTACCCTTCCACTTTAAGACAGGCTCATTCGTGAATTGAAACTGAACTATCCTGTTTCTGCAGTCGACTATAGCATAGCAGGAATAAAGCTAATCTATATCGAGAATGACATCAAAATTAGTCATCTCTAAATTGACTAAATCTGTTGATGTAGATTTCTAAAATATCATAACCGGGCAGTTCCTATATACTCGCTGAGCTATGATAGTTTTACCCACTGGGGTAGATACTGAAAAGGGCTCTGCTAAAATTTCGGGGCTAATTCCAAAATTGCCTGCTATGTATGGAGTGATAAAAGACAAAGATGCACCTTGGTCTAGCAAAGCATAAACAAAAACATGAAAAACCTGTAACATACCAGTAACGATATCAGGAGAATTTTCCTGAGCATGTCGGGTTTAAAGAGCATAGAGTCTGTTTGGGCGTTTCCCACTTGTAGTAGTAGAAGTGGCCCCTGCTGGTTCGGGCGACCGGATTGAGCTATGGAATGATTTTGCTAATCCTGAGGACCTGACTTAGGACAGTCCCTAACTCTGTGGCCTGGCTTGCCACAACCAAAAAAATGCCTTGACCCACTCTACACACACATTGATGGTGCTTACCGTAGGTCTTACACTGAGGATAAGTGCGAGCACTGCTAATACTGCTCTGAGATTTAGAGCCTATTGCTCTATCTCTGTTGCCGTCCCTGAACTTTGGCACTGGGGAACTTGCGGAGGAAGGGGCTGGAACTGCTGACTTAGGATAAAATTGTGAACGATTTCCTCCCTCTAATTTTTGCTGAGCAAAACTGAAACTTCTTGATTTTGCTCTCTTGTTCTGCCTCTCTCTAGTCCTAACCTTGTGCTACTCTATCTACTGAATATGGGTCATAAGTCTAGCTAAGGTCATATCACTGTTCAGCATCGCATATCTACACTCATTCACCATGCTATCGTTCATCCCTGAAATGAACTTGTTTATTTTAGCCCTGTTGTCTGCAACCACATGAGGGGAATATCTGGCTAGCTAAGTAAATCTAAGAGAATACTCCGTAACTATCATATTTCCCTGGATGATATTGACGAACTCAAGAACTTTGGCCTCTCTCAGCTCTTAGGGAAAGAATCTGTCTAGGAAACCCATGATGAATTCTTCCCACTCAACAAGAGCTGCATCCTCTAACCTTTCTGCTAACCACCGCGTGTACCAAGTGTGAGTGACATCCTACAATTGGTATGTTGCTAACTCGGCTCTCTGAGAAGAAGTGACTAATGATATCAATGACCTTCTGGACTTGGTCAACGGATTTATGAGGATCCTCGTCTGGCTTAGACCCAAAGAAGGATGGAGGGTTCATTGGTGTGAAGTCCCGAATCCTAGCTGTTGCTGAATTAGCCACTGGGTTGGCCGGAATGACTACTGGTCCTTTGTTCTGGGAAGCTACAGACTGAGCAAGTGGTAAATGCGGTCTTGAACTTCCCATGAGAAACATGTTGTCCCAAAGTATCTTCGGGTTGAGGAGCTGGCTGATTTCTTCTCTTTGGAGGCATGTTTCTAAAATAAGAGATGAGCGGATTAGACTGAGAGACTGAATTGAAATTATGCTAACTAGCACGACATGAATACTGAAGAAATGGAACTGTTCCTAAAACATCTCATAGCCTCCTATACATAAATGTGGCGCGCAACACATCCATGTATAAGACTCTACTAGATGCGGCTTTCAGACTTCCTAGGACTCAATTGAACCTTAGGCTCTGATACCAAGTTTGTAATGCCCTAATTTTCTCAATCGAAATGCTACAAGATGCTCATGACCCCAAGGGACCACATGCTAACCCATGACTGATATTTGTACCTGTACACTGCATATATAACATAATAATGTGGAAAACATGAACATGTAGGCCATAAGATTCAACTAAATAAAGATCTGTCAAGACACAATATCCATATAGGTGAATGATACCCAAAATAACTGAAAATTGAATCAAAACTGAACTAAATCTGAAAGCCTCTAAGTACTGTCTCCAACTAACTCCGTCTAGGAAAACTGAGCTGAAATAATAAATGAAATAAAATAATATCGCCCTCGAATGGATGAGGACTCACTGCAACTCTGCGGCTAGATGCTACTGCTGATCTGGAGCTCGTGTCTATGAACCTATGGTGTAACATGAAAAAAAGCACCATAGCGTAAATGCGTCAGTACAACTGGAGTACTGAGTATACGAGTAAGGCAGGCTAATGCAAAAGGGTTTACATACATTAACAATGCTAATTGACTGACTGATATGAACGTGAGAGTGTAAACATACATACATACAAACTAAGATCGTGAGTACGTGATAGTTAGATCTGTATGCAAATCCATGGTTTACTGATAACTGACATGGCTAAAACTGTACTTCTGATAACATGGGCGACTGGATCATACAGTCTTAAATATGATGGAACTATCTGAGTTCTGCACTATAACTGAATTTGATTGTATCTGACAGTCCTGGTACACTAATATCTGAAGAACTATCTGAGTTCTTTTACTGAGACTGAGCCTTAAACTGTGTAAGGTAGTTGTTTAACTGACATGCCCCATATGTGCCATTATGGCTAAGATGGGGTCCAATCTCTGCCCTAACTGGAGGGGTGTCAATACCGCACCACTGGTAAGGACAACATGTGAGCAATACTCATATAGTAGGTAACTCTAGTGAGAATGGTAGGAACCATCATATAACAGGTTAAGCCACCTCATCTACCCTCATATAACAGGCGGCGATGTCTTAACCTATGCTGGCTACATAGTTCTGGAATGCAAGAATGACTGCTAAGAATCACATCCTCAAATACAGGTGAGTTCCCATCCTTGGGTTCACTCGGTGCTAACTCCTACTCCCATCTGAAGAGACTAAACATGATTTAACTAACTGTTCATAAGTGGAACTTACTGAATTCCATTGACTGATGGAGTAGTACTATTATCTGAGAGTTAACTTAGATCATGAGATTTCTGAGGTTTCCTGAGTCACATGACTGACTGAGTTCTATAGATTACAGCTTGACTAAGATTATCGTGACAACATGACATGGCTAGGCACACAACTATATTTTGCCGGTACGAATACCCCCAGGACTCGATAGAAGGAAACTGACATACATGACATGACTTGATCACAAGATTTGAGTCCACAATTCATAATATCATAAGTAGGGAGTATTATATTTCATATAGTTATTCAACATCGTAAACATTATAGGGAATGCATGGATATATTTCGTGTACATATTATATATCTCCATTATCTAGCATGATTCATACCACTACAATAGCAATATATGAAAAGCATGGAATTCATATTGAAGTATATAGCTAACATGACATTGTCATTTAGACATTATAGAACCATACAAACATGAATTTCTAGCATCCTAAGCATTTTATCAAACACCTTGCATGCGTTTTTTAAGGCATAGGTGGGTTTCATACTTGCACCACATTAAACAACTTAAAAAGTTCAAGGTTTTCAATTAACAAACATATATATTCCATGAGAACACCTTTATACATCACATTAAAACTTAAACAATAATCGTCAACATATACATACTTATATTACCACAAAAAGTTTACAAAATAATATTTAAAACATGGTTCTTGAGCTCTATGAATTTATTGGATCCATAGATGAACACTAAGCATACCTTAGTGATTGAATCTTGAAAGAGATCTAATATTTCTAAAGGTTATTGAAGAATTCCTTAGACTTTCTCTTAAGGAGTTGATCTTGAGAGAAAACCCTAATCTTATGGTTGAGAGTGTAAGAGAGGATTTTTAAGATGCTTAACTGAAGAAAAATGGGAAAAATTATGCCTCTTTAGGGTTATAAGTCGTGGAAGGTGAAGGAAATGACCAAAATACCCTTATGAAATAAATTCCCAGTTACTGAAAATCATAGCTGACGACATTTGTGAAAAGGCGTCAAAAATGTGGTAAGCCATCAAAAATATCGTCACACAGGAGCTGGAATTGATGGTTTCTGCCTAAGTATGATGACCTTCATGGTAGGGCTTCACAAATGTGGTAAGCTACCACGGATGTCATCACTTAGGAGATGGTTTCTACCTAAGGCTGACGACCTTCGTGGTAGGGCATCACAAATGTGGTAACCTACCACGAATGTCATCACTTAGGAGCTGGTTTCTACCTAAGGCTGACGACCTTCGTGGTAGGGCATCACAAATGTGGTAAGCTACATGAATGTCATCACACAAGAGTTGGATTCTGCCTAAGGATGACGACCTTCGTGGTAGGGCATCACAAATGTGGTAAGCTACCACGAATGTTGTCACACTGTTTCCAGCCTGACATACTAGAGTAAAATATGAATAACTCTTTGCTCCGATATCGGATTTAGGTAAAATTGGTATCGTTAGAAAGATAATTCAATTATATATCTTTTGATAGGTCATTATATCAAAAATTCCAAGTATAATGAGATATATTCTCGTTTGAAGTTTACTATACCAATATCCTTCTCAAGAATTCAATCAGTAAGGAATGTTTTGATTCGTCTGATAGCTGGGAGTTATTTGAAGCCTTAATATACATCTAACTTACTCATAAAGCTATAAAAGAACCATGATGTGCTATGCATGAGCTTGGTACATGGCTCTAATATTGGTTTGGATTTTTTCGGGTATTACAATATCCATGACCTCTAGGTTATACATGAAAAATGAAAGAATATCTAGGCTTGGTCTTGGGACCCTCATCTCTTGAAGCAGTAGCACGTAAAAGCAAAGAAATGTATTTGAAACCAACTAAGACATTTATTACAAAATAAGATAATAAAGTGAAGGACTCTAATATATCCTATAGAGTCCTAAAAATAAGAAACGAACGTAAACATTCTGATCTACAAGTCTCCTCTAGCCACCTACTCTTGTACCAGCAATACTGGTGAAACCTATGTTCTTCTACCATATTTTCACAACCTACTTTATGAATCATGATGGTACTTACCAAACCCCGTCAGTATGTATGTCAAATTGTAGCTAAGAATTATTTACAATGGGTCAACTTGGTGGAAATGCCCCAAAAGGGGAAAATAGATAGTATAATTCATAAATAATCAAGGCAATAGAATAGTTTATAGGGTATCCATAACATAGTAAACCATCGCACGACCTGGTAGTGTCAGTACAAGAGCTACTACAACCCACCATAAGTTCTAGAATAGTCAATACAACCTGTCCTAAATCTAATGACTAGATAAAGATAAATTGAAGCAATTAGGGAAACTTAAACTTCAAAAGCTCACCCTATTTCTAAAATCCTCCACATCATGATTCTCAACTCCATGATGATAATTAGTATTCAAATCTGTAACAAAAAGGTAGAGAAGTGTAGTATGACTACTAAAATTATGGGTACTCATTAGGCATTATCGACAGACTGAGCTAAATTATGATGTAAATATGATAAAATGCAAGATAGTATAACTAAATAAAGAAAAGAGGCAAACATAAGAATAGCTCCCATATTTCTACACATAATTAAATAGATAAATTGGAACAATAACATGAAGTATAAGTAATTATAACTACAAAAATGGTTCTATAAACCAATAAGTGCATAAACATAAGTAACCTAATGCAGGCCTCCATAAGCTTGGATAGAACAATTAAGTAAAGTATAACTTAAACCACCATCATTTACCAATATCCATGACCCAACAAAAAATCATCCTTGTTATGTTATACTATAAAAGATTTTCCTAGTTTAGTGCTTGAACCCATATCGATATTATTAATACATACTCTATTTTTGGACTCATATTGGTATCTCTATGATAAAAGTCATATGTTCCACTATATCATGAAAAAGTGAGGATATTGGTCAAAAAGGTTATTCATGTGAATTTTTGAACGATCCCTACTCGTATAAAATTAGCATAGCATTGTGTCATATCTAGAGGTGCAACACAAAATATTAATGTTTCACATTTATATCTGTGTGTTCTTATAATATTCACATATCAAAAGAGTAGAAAGATTCAGAAGAAAAAAAGTTGAGCCCTAATATGTTAGTCCTTATAACATAAATCATTGGCTAGGACATTTATTAATTCATGTTTCTATATGAAAAAAATCATAGGAGATCGAATCTTCATTTTACACCCTTACAGATAGTAAAGTAACTAAGGATCTTTTAGTTAAACAAGTTTCTTTAGCACTTTTTGGTTCTTAGACTGGGCAATTAAGGAACAAATAGATGGCCTCTATTAATATGTTAGGGAAGAGCCAAATTATATGAAAAGTTATTAAGGAAGAAAAAGATGATAAAAAGTCTAAATACCAACCCTTATATTAACAACCAAAAGAAGGATATTAAATTATGTGCTCCTTGTATGTGATTACATATTTCACCATTATTTAATTATTTGATATCTCACACACATATCATATGTTTAGGTATATGATTCTTGCTTAAATTCATAAATTTTGTGTGCACTACTAGTTTTAAGAAGACAATGAGGAATACTATGCTATACCAAATATTCTACATTAAATTAAATGTCAAAGAGAGGAGTTTTATTTGTCATATTCTTATTTCATGTGTTATATCTACTTAGACGCCCTTTGATACTTATCTACATGTAATTTTAATTAGCCGATAGATTATTGATTGTCATATTTTCTTGTGAAATTTTGTGATTAATTATTCCATTAGATGTACCTTTCATTCGAGGATGAATGATCCAAACGGAGGGATAATAAAATACTCTGTACATTTCTTAACATATTTGACCAACTTAGAATTGATGAAAGTATTTAAAAATAAGATAGCAGAGAAGTGTTTGTGATAAAAGATAAAGATAACTCTTAAGCTAAAGTAGTAGGATTATGATATTTGAAAAATGGGATGAAATAAGTGAGGTTCTTACATGACATAATTAAGCTAGTGGGTGACATGTAGGTGTATTTCCTACATAGACTAAAAGACAAAAGTGAGGCCTATTTTAAGTAACTAATTTTGACGCAACTAAGTGAAAGGAAAAGAGAACAATATGCTGCCCAAGACACACAAATCTACCCAAAGTACAACATGTTTAAGGCCCATTTTAGACATAAAAATAAAGGTTTGAGATTTGACGTGCTTAGAATGAAAAGTCGGTACATCACCTCTTAGAGAAAAATTTTGATGAAAATGGGCATACAAGAGTTGGCCTAGTGAGGGGATTTATAAGGTCAAAATTTGTTCATTTTCTCTTCATTTATAACTGCAAAAAGTTAGATCATCTCTATGTGTCTATCTCATCTCTCAACCTTAAAACAATTGCCTCTTTTCTCTTCTAGGGTTATTAAACAATTCCTCTAACATGACCCAATTTTTGAGTCATGATGGCACATACCTTACCCTACTAATAGGTAAGCTAAACTGTAGCCTGGAATCATAAGTTATGTGCTAATTGGTGAGAAATGGAATAAATATGGGAAATATGCAATTAAACAAATTACATGCTATAATTCGTATAATACGAGCACAATCAAAGTTAGTATACAACAATCTCAAAAATAGAAAGATTACAAAAAACTAAAGATGGAGAAAGGTTAACTCTAGCTCCAAGATCTCTCCCTATCTCAAAAATATGACCAATAAAATCATGATGTCAATAGCTATAGATAATACATGGATTTCCACCAAAAAGATACAGAATTATAGTATGAGCATCCAAACCTAGGCACTTAGAAGGAATCATCAGTCGACTGAGATAAATCATAATAAAAATACAATACCTATGCATGATGAATAAGCTAAGACAAAAGAAAATGACAAAACCAGGACTAATGCTCCAATTACTAAATGTTAACACTCGAAATAATTATAATACGAAAAAATAGTATCGTCACATATGGGGGCCCCTAGTTCCAAAAGGTGCAAATAAGGTAAATAACCCGATGCAGGCACTTCATAATCCTAGAAGATGCAATCAAGAAGAAATAATTACAATAATTATACCAATTATCAAACTCTCAAAATCATTATTGTGGATCCTTCCGCACAAAAAATTGCGCACTAGAATCGATTCCATAACTGTCATAAATAACCTCTTAATGTCAGACTTGAATCAAAACTAGTACCTTATATGCCAAAGTTGAATGGGAACTGATTTCATGACTATTGTACGTGAACTAGAAGTAATATTGTCAAGAATACTCGAATCAAATTGGTCTTAATATCACAAATCATTGTACTTGAACCGAACTGATCATCTTCCCAAACACAATTTAAACTATAACCATCATATATCTAACATATCCCAAGGATAAAGAATGAAATTAAGGTAACATATAAAGATCTATGAATCTACAAGGAACTGATCTATTGTAATCTTGGCCTAAGGTGGAAGAGATAGGCCTACTTCTAATCACTGAGAATTTATTCTATGGAAATTCTACCTTAATTAAGTCTAAGGTATTAAATCTCACTACAAGATGATAAATAAGACATACTGCATCCTAAGATAGCAATTATACCTAAATAATGAGTAATGAAGTCGATTAAGCCTAACTGTGGTTCCTTAATTGGCTAGGTAATCCAAACTCAACTAAATATACATCGAAGACCTAATTCCCAACCCAAAATGAGAATAATATTATATCAATACTATTTTTAAACTCTATATAAGAGGAGTGTAATCCTAGCAAAACTAGACACCAAAGAAAGCTCAAGAAATTATGTTAGGTTGATGATCTCTCCTTATGCGTATCTTTGACATGATGACATATTATAAAAATAGTTTTCTAATTATTAATACAAGAAAAACAAAACAAAAATACCCATATTGAATTTCTAGGGTCAAAATACCATATGGGACCTAATTGTGGAACATGGATCATTTACCCTCTAGAATCGGTAAATTCCAACCTCAATTGACACAAAAAATCAGCTCACCAAGAACTAGGAATTTATGACTAATTTTAGGGAACAAAACAAAGAACTAAATTGAAAATTAAAAGGATTTTGTCATGTAATTGGTTATTTAAAGGTCAAAAACACCCCACGGTCTCCTAATAATTTGGTCCCTAATTTCCCACACACTTTAGGTTTGTTATCTCTTGAGACTTGGGAGAAAATAGGGGAAAATTAGGTAGGAGAAAGATTTTAATGACCTACAATTTTCCTCTTAAGAGACCATTTGAACCCTTAAAAGGCTATCGCTAAAGAGGCTATGTACCGGTGAATCAATACTTGTTAGGCTTGGCTCTTCTGCTAGATAGGACAGGCATCTGCTTTAGCGACCTAGATTAGCAAGCCATGGTCTCTTAACTGGTTGGATGGCCACTAAAGAGGCCTCCATTAAAGCAACCTTTAGTGACCAAAGTTCTACTTTAGTTGATGCACCAGCTGAAACTTAGAAAAATTTTAAGTTTCCACCAACCCCTTGGAATTCATCTAGAATCTTGTGAACACAAACAAACTATGCTACCCTAGCAAATTGGACATTCCAGACTCAATGGTGATATTGAAATTTCTATTTGTTTTTTTTTGGTGAAATTTTGGCAACACACACCCATGGTCCATTTTTATAAAATTCTGACTAAAAGTTCAAAATGAGTTCAGAAGCATTGGAACCCATACTAAAGGTCCCTCTTGCCTTAAATCGATGTTTTAAAGCTAATGGAAATATTATAATTGGCTTACATAGTTATTAAAATAAATTTTATTCCCGATAGCCAATTCTTACCAATGATGATATCAAAATTGGGAACTGGATCTAAAAATCTAATGAACTGCCCTATAACTAAACTGTTAGATCCAGTGGGGCACAAATAACTTGGAACATCTATAGGAAAGATATAAATGGAAAAATGAGTGAGAATGTAGAATATGACCTAAGGGTCATTACAATTTCCACTACTAAAAGAATGATTTTTCGTGAAAGTAAAGGTTAGGATGTACCTCAAGGCTTAATAGGTAAGGATACTGGACTCACAGCTCGATATAGATCTTAGAACTATCCTACTCTTCTAGGATATTTCTTTAATAATCCTTAACTACTATAATCTTCCTAGAGCGCAACCGCCTAACATCCCTAGCTAATATGAGCACCGACTCCTCTCTAAAGGTTAATCATATATCTAACTATATCAAGTACCACTATAGCACATATGACTTGTTGGAAAGGCAATGTCATAGGTCCTTAGTAGGAAACATTTCACCTCCTAAAAAGTATAACTTGATCTCTTGTCAAATATAGAAAAAAGTAAGGTTGGGGTCGATTCCACAAGGAATAGGATGAAAATCTATCATGAGCTTGTTGATGCAGTTCAAAAGTACAACAAGTAAATGAGGGATTTTTATTATAACAATAGTAATAAAAATGATGCATTATCAATATGAGATGATCACTAGGAATGTGTTCTCCGTGGCTTGTTAACTCCATAAACTTATCATGCTTGTCAAACTATCTCAGTGCCTTTCTTGTACAATATAATAAGTTATGTATCACTTAACCATCTCTAGAATATGGTTTGGGTAAATTTCAGTCATCATCTCTTGCTCTAAAAGTGTTACATTACTAGCCCTTATTCTGGATCAATGATTAACTATCTTTTCTCGGTCTTAAGTAAATTAAAGAAGGTTAGTTGCTTCCAATTAATGTTGTGATCTCTTTTCCCAGTCTCAACCTCTCTCTTGAGTTAGTATCAAATATAGGTGGGTTTAGTATCAAATATAGGTGGGTTCCTAACATTTACAATTATCAAGAAAGCAATCATCATGAAAAAAAATCACAATACATTCAAGAAGATAGATTTAGAATGACTTTGAACTTCCTCTGATTTATTAATCCGTTAGGGTTCCCACAACCCAAGTTATGGGATTTAACTACTCATAATCATTAGAACACACATAGAGTTCATGGATGATAGTGTATGAATAATCTCATGAATAAGTAAGGATGAAAATCAAAATCATATATTAATATCAACCCCTAAATAATAATAACAATGGTTGCATGATCAAAAGTATATCTAAGAACTCAAAACAATGTTTTAAATATATAAAGTGCGTAAAATACTAATGAAATATCCAATGGGTATTTTTATATATGTAAGAAAACCTAGATAACCTATCCTACAAGAAGTAGGAAATAAGAGTCAACAACAATATATGACCCCACTTACAGGCCGTAGGTAGGTTTGTAGGAATCAGAAAAGTCTATAAATCATCAGAATCCTACCTATGGGTTGTAGACTAACCTATGCCCCTGTAGGTAGGTACACAAGAATTAGAAAAAACTTTATCATGAAGAACATCATACACTGCTACCTATGTGGGCCATCTACTAGCCATAGGTTGGTTCATAGGTACCCTCTCAACTTTTTATCATAAATTTTTGCTCCTTCTCTGTTCTAGACTCAGTTATCTTACAAAACCAACAGAAAAGAACATCTTGTCTAATAAAAATACCTATGTACTAGCATAATTTCCTAGTTTTAAGCATCAAAAGTACTATGAAACCATGGCACATCAGATCCTAATCTTAGAGTTTTCGAAACATACAATAAGAGATCGATAATTTCTACATATAATTCCTCAAATGGTGTGATTTCAATACTCGAATGGTAGCTATAATTATATGTGAACTTTTCCAATGCTAAGTTTTTCTCCCATTTACATCTAAAATCAATAACGCAAGCCCTAATCAAATCCTTATGAACTTTAATAATCCTCTCTAATTTCTCATCGGTCTGAGGGTGAAAGGCTATACTAAGATCTACCTCAGTACCCAACTCCTCCTAAAACGCACCCTAAAAGGTAAAAGTGAATTCTGTGCCCTAATATGAAATGAGAGATATAGGTAACCCATGTAGGCAATCTGTCTTATGAACATATATATGGGCCAACCTATCGACTTTAACGGACATCTAAATAGGAATAAAATACTCTCATTTCATCAACTGATCCACTATAACCCAAATATTGTTAGAAACATTGGAAGTCCGAAGAAAACCACTAACAATGTCCATGGTGATCTACTTCTACATCAACTCGAGAATGGACCATCTCTGAATCAAGCCTCTAGGTTTTTGATGCTCGGCCTTCACCTGCTGAAAATAAAGGCAACAACCTACGAAGTCTGAATAATCTCTTTCCATGCCATTCCACTAGTAATCCATCCATAAATCCAAATATGTCTTAACTATCAATGATAAATAAAGTATCAGGGGTTATATGCCTTATGCGAGATCAACTGAATAAAATCACTAAACATAGTTACAAAAATGATGCCATTAAACATTAAAATACCCTGAAAATCTATGGTAGACCTTTTGTACTTACACTTAGCTCCTGGTCATGGATGAAAAAGAGTCCATTAACACAAAAATAGCTTCTCAGTATCCACTCAAATTAGGTTGACCACGCCTAGAATATAGCAAGGATCACCCTAAAATCATAAATATAAGGAAAGACTAACATATTGGCGAAGGACTATATGTCCCATACCATTAGCCTTTGATAAATTTTAATAGAGGCCAAATTACCCATACTTATTGACTTCTAGGTCAAGGCATCAGACACCATATTTTCCTTGTCTGGATCATATATAATAGGGATATCATAATCTTCCAAAAACCTAATCCATCTCTGCTTCTTAGAATTAAACTCTCTCTAAATCAAACATGATTAAATCTATAATGATTGATGTAGATCTCACAATGTATGCTATATATGTAATGTATCCAAATCTTTTGTGTAATAACCATCACCATAAAATATAAACATTAAGTGGGTAAGTTATGCTCGTGCACCTTTAGCTGCCTCGATGCATAAGCAATAACTCAACCCTAGTGGATTTATACACAACCCAAGCCTACACCAAAAATATCACAATATATGGTAAATCCCTCACCCTAAACAAGAAGAACCAATATAGGAGTTGAAGTGTGAAATCCCTTGATCTTTAAAAATCTAAAATCACACTCCTTAGATGAGTGAAAATTAACCTCTTTCATATCAACATGGTCATCGATTATACTATAGTAGCAAAATCCTCAACAAAGCGCTTGTAGTAACAACCAAAACCAATAATGCTATGAACCTCAGATAGAGAAGTAGGCCTAGCAGAAGCATAAATAGCCTCAATATTTAATGGGCCTACCATAATCCAATACTTAGATATTATATGTATTATGATTGTCGCCAACTCAAGCTAGAACTCATACTTTGAGAATTTCTCTAACATCCTATGATCTCTCAAAGTCTGGATCACAATCTTCAAATGTTATATATGTTTTTCCCTACTTCTCGAGTATACGAGAATTCCATTGATGAGCACAATCAAGAAGGAGTCCAAGCAAGGTTTGAACAGGCTGTTAATAAAATCAAGTTCATCAAATCCATGAACAATAATAGGGCACTAGTCAACCCAAAGTTATCATCAGGAACTCATAATAGCCACGACGAGTCCTAAAAGCTGTCTTTAGGCCTAGCACAAATTCTCAGCTGATGGTAACCAGATCACATATCAATCTTCATAAATACCACTATTGACTAAAGCTGGTTAAATAAATCTTTGGTAAGAGGTATAGGATATTTATTCTTAATATTCACCTTCTTTTACTACCTTTAATCAATAAACATAAGCAATAAAACATCATTTTTCTTTATGACCAAGACATGAGCACTACAAGGAACCACACTAAGCCTAATAAAACTTTTACCAGAATATCCTAAATTTGAGAATTCACCTCCTAAATCTCAATAGGATCCACAAAGTATGGTGACATGGAAATAGGCAAGGTGCTAGGGGCAATATCAATAAAAAACTCAATATTGTGCTCAGGAGGAAAACCATGTAGATTGACATGAAAAAATAGGAAAATCTTGAACTGTTAGAATAGGGCCAAATAAAGGACTCTCCATACTAACATCACAAATAAAAGCAAGACACGACTCACAACCCCATGAGATATTTGACCTAGCCTAAGTATAAGAAATAATCCCTAACGGCTCGTGGTTAAAAATCATTATCATGAAATTGGGGGTATATTGGGCATGAATAAGGTAATAGTCTTGGATAAACAATCCAAGACTACATGAAAGGGGGAAAACAAGACCATGCCTAGAATCACATCAAAATCCACATTATCAAGTATAATAATATTACCTTGAATATCAAACTATCTAACAGTTATAATAAATGATCTATAAACATGATCCATATCTAAAGAATAACCTATGAGATTAGGTACACATAATGACACAAATAAGGATTCCCAAGAAAAATTTAATCGCGGTGCATAAAAAGCTGACACATAAAAATAAGTTGATCTCAAATTAAATAAAGCAAAAGTGGGGTTGATGGTACATTGAGATTGTATGTATAATAACAACATCTAAAGACTCAAGCTTTTTCCTACCAAGTACATCATATAAATGACCTTTCCTTTCACCTTAGTGGGTACTAGACCAATCACCTATCCAAAATGCCAGAGGATCTCCACGATCACCCTTGGACTACCTTGATGAACTTGTATACCACCTCTAGCTAGAGTCATCATAATTTTTACAAGAAGAACACTCTATACTATAGGGACAACTTCCCTACACTGAATATTCTCTGTAGAAATATGGCTTAAGGCCCTACAATCATAACATACCCTTGGATTTGCACTATGTTTAGAAGATTTGACTGACTCAAAAAACAACCTTATTTCAAAAACAAAAATATGGACCTCTCAAAGCCTGGCCACTTCTCTATCCATAATAATCACTATAGCTAGGTTGACCTCTATTATTAATCTAAAATAAGACATAAATAGGTCAACAAGACTAACCATGATACTGATAAGACTATTGCAGATTGTACCTATCTTGATAACTACTGTTTCTAAACTATGAGTCTCTTCAACCACCATTGAAACTACTCTTTTTATGAAGCCTCTTATAGCTTCCATGTTACGTCTCTTAATGCATCTAATATTAAATCTTAGCATGATCAGAAATCTCATTCAAACATCGACCAGAAGTAACCAAACTTTTGTAGCAATTTAAAGAAAAAGTCTTAATCCTTGATCAAAATACCAAGTCCATACAATACTTTATAGGTAAGATAAATATAGCATTCCTGGCCAACTCTTGAAACCTAGACTCATACTGCAATTAGTTATAGAACCATCTTTAACCTTAAGAACTGGTCCCCCAAATATTCTTTTAGGCTAAGAGGCATATACTTCTCAAATAATACTTTGGAGAACTAAGTCCACATAAGTTAAGATCCCACTACACTAGAATCAAGATAAAATTTCCACTAGTTCCGAGCGGCCAAATGTAAGCAAAACATAATATAATCAACACCATAAGTCTCATACATATAAATTACAAGGCCTAAATTCACAAAAAACTAAGAACTAATAAGAATCCTCACAAAGTGCCCTAGAAAGAATCAATAGAGTCAATAACAATAATTTCCCAACATAATATACTCCTCAATAGATATAGCAAGTAAGGCAGCTACTGATAGAGTAACTACAAGCACTGAAGGAATGTCATCTCTAGGAGCCACGTCTACATACTGCGCTTTGCCTTAATACTAATCAAATATGATGAATGAGCACCATCAGATTGTGTCTTACCAAACAAACAAAAAAGACTTGCTAATGTATCTCAGAGCAATGATAAAGAAATAAACCCAATAAGAGTTTGGGCTTTCTCTAGCCCACCACTGCCTGCAGTGGAGGAAACTATGGTGTGGGAGTAGGGATAAGGTTTGGTTAAATATCTCTATCAAGGTCTCTAATTGGGGTAGCATTGCCTGTCTTTCTCAACCTCTAGGTATTAAAATTCCTTGGTATAGTTGCTAGTTGTGAACATATGGTCCTCGCATCTAGTAGCAGTCCTAACAACAACAACAACAAACCCAGTGTATTCCCACTTAGTGGGGTCTGGGGGGGGGGTAAGATGTACGCAGTCCATACCTCTACCTCTGATGAAGTAGAAAGGCTGTTTCCGAAAGACCCCCGGATCTAGTAGCAGTCCTAACAATTTTAAAAAAGGTGAAACCAATGAATCTCAAATACTAACGCAAACTCTTAGTATAATGTGAATGAAGGAAGTCAAGATCTCTTAAGAATGTCTTAAAACCTCCCAAATAAGAAATAAACATCATTATTTTGATTCTTGGGACTCCACTAAGCACTTGTTATTTGTATTAATAATAATGGTGAACTTGGATCCGATACAAATTTTTCATGACCCCAATTATGATTCATGATTGCACTTACATTATCACACTAGTAGGTAAAACCAAACTGATGTCCAAAATAACAAGTAATAGGCTAATAAGTGGAAAATGGAATACATGCAAGAAATTAGCAAGTAAGTAAATAATAGGCAATAAATAATAGAATAATAACATGGCGGAGATAAATAAAGGAGAAGTAATATCATCCCATAACATAGCAAGGTCGGTATTAGAACCTCAAATCCAAAAAAATTTTGAGTACTATCATATTAAATATACAACATTCACTAAAATAAAAAGACAATAAAAAATAGAATATGAATAATAGGTTAACTCTGGCTCCAAATGCTAATTTTTTCGCAAAATTCTGACCCACGTTATCAAATCATAAATGGTGGTTCCTCATACTCCGCTATGCACCAAAAATGTAAAAAATTATAGTATGAGTACCAAAGTCATGGTTGCTCAGTAGACATAATCGGTCGGCTAAGATAAATCATTATATAAATATAATAAAAATACGAGTTGAATAAGATAAGTCAAGGAAAAAGGCAACACCAAGAATAATACTCTAATTACTATTTGTAAACACTAAGAATAATAATAATAATGAAATATAACTATCTTTACTTATAAAGGCCCCCATAATCCCAAAAGATGCAAATAAAGTAAATAACCTAATGCTGGCCCTAATGGGCCCTGTGGATGAAATTAAGAACAAAGAATAACAATAATTGTACCGATGATCCATATCTCAAAATCATAATCATGGACTCTTCTACATTAAAAATACCAAACACGAACATATTCCAAAACCATCATCAATGACATCTCATTCCCAAACTCTAATCAAAATTAATATCTCTCATATGCCAAACTCACATTTTCACTAGTATCATGAATACTATATTTGACCCAAAAGTATTTTTGTAAAGAATGTTGGAATCAAATATATCTTAATATAATAAATTGCCGAATATGAAACAATCTCTTCATCTCCCCAAACACAATTTTAGAATAACCATCCTATATGTAAAACCTCCCAGACCTCAAGAATGAAATTAAGGTAATATATAAAGGTCTATGAGTCTATAAAGAACTAGAAAATAGTAATCTTGGCCTAAGGTGGGTTAAAAGGGTTCACTTCTACTCCTTGAGACTCCATTCTAAGGAATATTCTACCCCAAACTATTATAAAGTATCAAATCTCACCACAATATACTGAATAAACCACCTTGAGTCCTAAGATAGCAATTCTACCTAATGAATGAGTATTCCAGTAGACTACACATAATTACTGTCCCTTTAACATCTAGTAGTATTATATCCCTTTCGTTGTTTGCTCTAATGTTTTTTGTATGTTATTTCTTATCTGTCTTGAGTAGAGGTTCTATTAAAAACAACCTCTCTACTTTATTTGAGGTACTGATAAGGACTTCGTATACTTGACAATTCCTAGATTCAACTTGGTAGGAATATACTAGTATTTGGTTGTTGTTGTTACATCTACTTATGATTTCTTAATCGGCTAAGTAATCCAAATAGCACTAAATATACCAATAGGATCGAATTTCTAGTTCAAAACTATGACATTATTATTTTAATACTATAGTAAGGCTCAATCTATGAAATCCTAACAAAGTCTGCTAAGTCGATGATCTCCTATTCTGAGAAGGTTCAAGACAATGCCAAACTATTAAAATAGTTATCTATAGATTAATATGAGAATAATGGTACGCATAATGTAATTTTATGCTTCGGGTCAAAAAATAAGTAAAACCTATGTGTGACCCCGCTTGTGGAATTGCATTTTTGAAACCATTAACACGACCCTCAAATCTTAATCAAATGGAATCTTATAAGGATTTTGTAAGGAAAATGGTTATTTTAAGATCACAAATACCCTAATATCTCATAATAATTAGGATACCAATTTCCTACACTTTCTAAGGGTTTTAGCTCATGACACTAGTGAGTAAATAAGACCAAATAGAGAAAGATATGGATTTAAACGACCTCCTAGATGCTGCCAAAATAGTGATTTGACTGCTTAAGTGGTCACCCCTAAAGCATCTATGTATCGCTAAAGTAGTACCTGCTGGGTCAGGCCCTTCTGCTAAAGGAGACAGGCTGCCGCTCATGCAACATCTACTACAACAAATAGACGTCTACTTTAGTGACTTAATTGAGAAAGACAATATTTCTTAAGCTTCTAGATGGACTCTAACGAGTTTGGATGGCTAATAAAACAGCCTCTGTAAAAACAACTACAGGTCCTCTTTAGAGGATGCACCAGCTGAAATTTAGAAAAAATTCATATTTTCACCAACCCCTTGCGATTCATCCGGTATCTTGTAAAAATAAACTAGCTATGATACCCATTCAAATTTGAAATTATATAATTAATGGAACCCTAAAAATGTCCATTGGGGTCAATTTGATAAATTTAGGCCACAAACCCATGGGCCATTTTTATCTAATATGGACCAATATTTCAAAATGAGTTCAAAAGCTTTGGGTACATAACAAAAAGTCCCCCTATCCTAAAATAAATATTTTATAGTTGATGACATATAAGGTCGTTAAACTAATTTTTACTCTCGATAGCCAATCCTAACCATGGAAGACTTCAATACAAAGAATTATCTCTAAAAACCAAATGAATTACCCGGTAACTAAACTGTCATCTCCAAAAAGTCACAAATTACTTAGGATAACTATTAGAAAATTCTAAAGAGTACAAAGTGTATGGAGATAAAGAAAATAACTTAGGGTGTCATTACACCTTTCTCCTATAAACTTAAGGTTAGCGATAAATATTATGTTTTAGATTAATTATTGTATGAGAAATTATGGAAATCATGTTCTTTATGTTTAATAGTGTAGCATATCCCTCTCCAAACTTGGAAATTAAATTTTTCTTCATTTCTAATAGATCTATCTTCATCCTTGGTTCAAACTTGAAAACTAGCTTAAAGTCTTAAAGAATCTATGTTAGGCGGATGAAAATTCCCTAATTTTTAGTTATGGATCTACTCAATTTCATCCCTACTTATGTACAGTATAGTGGAGAACTATTTTTGTGTTCTTTCTACGAACTCCGGGAGTGGTGATGTATTCATTCTCCTATTACAGTAAAATGAAAATTCAAACTATTTTAGGCTTCTTATGTGTGTTGTTAGGGGAGTATGTTTTCTGACCTTATAGAATGATTTTGTGGAGTTTTACTGACATTAAAATGAAGAGTGTGAACTTACAAAGTTGTTCTAGTGGTTGATGGATTTTTTTACTTTTCATACGTTGTTTTATATGTGTTGTTAAAGTGAGACAGTAGGTCATGTTGTAGGATTGCTGAATAAAGTTGTATTGATGTATAAAAGTAGAGTTTTGTGATTCACCATGTGTTTAGGTGTTGGTCGGTCTTACTGACTATAAAATATTTAGCTACCATTTTTCAAGCTTTAATGTGATTAGTTTCTAATGCTAGTTTCATTATGTACATATATTATAGAGTAATACTAAAGCAAATGCTAAATCATTATAGTCACATTAGATAGAGGACAAGGTATGTAAGGCCACTTGATTCCATCTTCTTTTGCATCAATTTAATACTTGTATTCCAAAGTACACTTTGTAAGTGTTTTAACTAGAAAATGGAATGTAGGGGCCACGTACAATATCTAATGTAGCTAAATATTTCCCCCTTCGCCATAGTGTGTTAAAGTACTTCAATATGTATTATTAGACTTATGTGTCTACTCTTCCATGAAGAACCCTCGTAATATATTTATCTTATATGAGTAAATAATATCTTAGATTATGCATGGTAAGTGTTTTTATTTGTTGGGTACACTAAATGTAATGACGCACCAAGTTATTTCTATGATTTACGAGCATTTCTAATGTTTTAAGCTTTCCCATAACTGCCATAGATCAGTTTTGACTTGTCGGAGCTATCGGTTTGGGTATCAGATAGTATACATGGGTTTCTGGATAATTTCTCCTTTTTGGAGCTTTTACTATAAAAGAATTGATCTCGAATCAAAAATTTACCAAAAAACCTATAGTAAAAATTATGATAGTGCCATCAGCTCTAGAACATCAAATTTCGGCTAAGGGACCTTTGGTTTTGATCCTTAGGCCTCCAGAGTCATTTTGGGCTATTGGGTTGATTCAATGAAAATAGAACTATAGGCGTGGGCTCCGTATTTAGTTGAAATTCTCCAAGTTTAAGGATTTGATGTTTTTATTAAGTCTGACATGTCGAATTTGTATTGAACCATAGTTAATTTGCATCCATGGAGTTCTTAAAAAATAGAGAACACCCGATCGGTGTCCGTATGGACTTACCAAAATCTAGAGCATAACTGAATCTATTACAGCCGTATAAACAGATGTTTGGGTACTTAAGAGGTTATTGCTTAAGTGACCCTTAACTTCTTTAGAATCCTTGTCCATGTGGATGAGGTCTTATTTAACAATATAGGAATACTTATGTGGACATTTCTTTTGAAGCCAGAAAACAACTTTAGCAATTCCTGTATTCTTGATGCCTAACCTCTTTAGTGTACTCGTATTGCTTGAGCGATGGCTGTTTATACGGATAAGTGGCCACTTTAGTGGCACATAGGTATTGTTAAATCCCTTTCTTCATATAATTTCCCATATTTTCTCCATAATTTTCTAAAATTTTGAGACCTTTAAGAGAGGGAAAAACTGGGAAATCATCCATTGAAGCCAAGGAAAGCTAGCCTCACACTCTTTTACTAATTTTTCATTATTACCATCAATTTAAATCCCATTTAATTGTATATTTTTAGAAAATACTTCTTTAAATCCTTGGAATTTGGGGGCTTATTATCAACCCAATTTATGCAGCATTTCTTATTATACGATGGACCTCATGGCAGATTCACTTATTGATTCCACTTGTGTGCCACATAGGCCTATTTTTTACTCGACCCTTTATAGAGCAATATGGATCTTATTTTTCTCTTGATTATGTAAAGAATACTATTTTTTTAATGTGGCAGCATTTTAAGATTGTTGAACAAAAGTGGGTGATTTGTGGACAACTCAAGACGTGTGGTTCAACATCAAGGTATGCTTCAGTCTACTCTTCTTTATGAGATACTGTACGATATATATTTCATGCTAAGTAAGGATGATAGTAGATGATTTTGGGTACAATACCATTTCTTAGCCTAATTTAAGATTTTGGGGATAAAAAGGTGAATCGATCCTTAAAATGAATTCTTGTTGTGGCTGCAGGATCCCATAACCCTATATTAGTAGTATATTGATTATATTGATATGAAGGACTCCTTTAGTGTAAGGTTTATTACTTGACATACTAGATTAGATCTTACTTTCTTGATTTATAGTATTAAAGTTGTGATGGTTATATACTATGGGGCATGAGATCATGGTTTTGATACCAGTCAGACTCCAGGTGTGTGTTCTATCCTTATAAAGGGCATGGATTTGGCTTATAGAAGCTTCGATGCTTATGATAGTAATTTATGGATACATATGAGGCATGCTTCGGTCTAGGTACATTCTTTCTCACCTAGTGTTATGATTCCAACTAATATCATAATTTTACTATTGTTTCATAAAAAGAGGACACGCCCCGAAACCGAGCCATGTCATAGGGGCACCTCAAGACAACATGAACAGAAGGTTGCCCCAATTACCCATCCCAAATCATTACATCCATCACAACGGTTGGTGAATCCCAACCATATAATGAGATAGCAAAAAATGATCTACAAGTCATAACTTAAACATTCTAAACACTTCATTAGATTCATCAACTAACTAATATACCCAAGTACACAGGCATCCACAATACCTCTATACAAACCAATAAAGGGCAGCCCAATGCACTAAAGCTGCCGCTATGCGCAGTGTCAGGGGAAGGGCCCCACCACAAGGGTGTATCGTATGCCGCCTTACTTTGCATTTATGCTAGAGGCTATTTCCAAGGATTAAACCCATGACCTCTTAGTCATATGGAAGCAACTTTACCAGTTACTCCAAGGCTCCCCTTCCTCTATACAAACCAATGTTTAGAAAAATATATGTTGGGAAAATCACCCAACAATAGCCAAAACAAGTCAATATAAAACTAAGTCTAATTATAGGGGAATAAGAATGAATATTTTCTGAAATAAGGAAGCTCACCACTCTGTAGTCAATGGACGAACTGCTTAGATCACCTAATCATAATGCAGGAAGCGAAGATGATGCTATGGCCCCTATGTCGCATGGGGACATAGCATCTGTAGATGGTTAGCAGTTGGAACGCTAGCATTTAACTCAAGGATAAGATATGAGCATTATCATTCAATAACAAGTTAATATATATCATATAAAAATCATATTCATAACCTTATCCATACTTATAGACGTATAACATGCTAACAAAGGGGGCACGCCTTATCAATACTTTGGAAGGATACATTCATCATACATGCAATAGATAACTCCACCCTTCAAAACTTATAGATTCGAGCATTTCTCATTAGTCATAGTAAAGGACTCTAATGACACACACATCCATTTAAGTGAGGGCCTCTAACTACTCAAAAGCATTCATATAAGTAGGGACTCTAAAAACTCACACACATCCATTCAAGAAAGAGACACTAATCACATGCTCACACATTTGGCAAGGGACTCTAAACTTATGACACATTAGATAGGGGCTCTGACCCCAAGCCACTTCATTTGGTGAGGAACTTCAACCTCATGAGATCTAATTATGCAAAGAACTTTAACCACAAGAGATTTCATTAGGCAATGGACTTTAACTTCAAGCTATCACGACTATCATTAGTCGACATTGGGACTCTAACCCTTTGTCCATGAATCCATATATATTCAATTCAACACATGAAGACTTTAACCCATTTAGTTAATTCAACAGCATATATAATCGCCTGGTCCTCATGGGATCCTTCATTACTCAACCATTTCAATAGTCCAATGCCTTAATTCAGCTCATCACAAAATTAAAACTATGGCCCTCAAGACCCTTACAAACAATTAATACATTATTAGGAATTCTATATCACAATTTAGTTCAACATATAATTCATGTTCATTTTTATGTTAGGGACTTTAACCCCCTTCTCATTCATCAAACCATCAAGTTCATCAAATGCATAATACATGGCTCATATTACCTTCACAATATCATTTATCAAGCATTCATACGTATTCGTACATTTCCCTAGTTCAAAACATTTTAATCAGATAACTAGATATCTTACTTAGACATATTCAGAAACACTTTGTCCACATGCCTTTACTAAGGTCAATTTCATGGTAATAATCATCAAGACTAGGGTTACTCAAGACCCATATGTTAGACCATATACCACAAGAATTTACACGTGAAATCCACAATTAATAACATGTATAAACATAATTTTCCACAATCAATAACATGTATAAATATAAGTCTAAGCAAGAATCATCATTATTCATCATTAGGCAACAAAAATATTTTTATTGATTTCAAAATAACCATGTACATTTACTAATCCTAGTGAAAACTACATGCGTTTAGAGTTATTTAGCAAGGGGGAGAGTTACATGCCTTAAACAACTTCAATCACAAAGAATAGTGAATTTACTTTTCCTCTTGAAGATCACACTTTAAACCCTAGCCTCCAATCCTTCAAAGATGAGTTTGAGAGAGTATTTAGGGTGTTTGATCAATCAAAATGAATATTTAGAAATATATACAAACTTATATAGTTAGAGGGCCTAGGGTTTTAGACATGGGAATTAACCACAAGGCCTTAAGTTAAAAGTTTAAATTTGAACCTGTCTAAGGGTACGACTCACCATACAACTCACTTAAGTAGTCGTACCCTAGGGTATGAGTGGTACCCTAACTCGTACCTTAGGCTTCTCCTATGTCACACACATTTTTTAGGATATGAACATACACTTTTGAGTTATAATAATAGGGTACCAGACCCCAAACAGTCCACTCCAAGCTTCAAGACACCTCAATACAAAAACCTTGGTATGACTCTTAACATAAGGTATGATTGCAAGGGGCATCACTCGAACATAGGATCATGAGTGAACCTAAGAACACTACCTAGGGTACAATTAGGGGTCACCAACTCGTATCAAAAGGTTATAAGTGGTACCCTTAGACATACCAAATCCAGAGACATCAAATGAGGTAATTTTTCAATGGCTCTAAGTCTAAGTATGTCAATTCTTCCCCACTTGGATCATACATCCGCGAATGGCGGTTAAGAAAAGTAATAAACATAAGATAACATCATCAAAAATCAAAACAACCTTCTAAATAGTTAGAATAAGAATACAACAAGGATTTAACCCACATCTTGTTCATTACAAATAAATTATTCTCTTCACAGTTTTTTGGACTCAAACCCATTATTTATCAAAGACACGCGTTCATTTCAAAGTTTAGGGACTTAAGACCCTTACTTATCAATACATTCTCATTTCATAACTTAGGGACTTCAACCCATCAACTTATCAAGGATACTTACTCAATTCAAGGATTAGGGACTCGAACCCATCATTTACAAAAGACATGAATCAACTCAAAATACTAGAGTGGTAACTATTGTTAAAGGCAAAATCAATCAAAGTCAAGTGGTCATACCAACAACCACCATAATCAATCACACAAGCCCACATCATATCTTCCAATGTTTGGATGGTCCATTTTGCCTGCCCATCTATTTGGGGATGAAAAGAGGTACTAAGGCATACTCTAGTACCTAAACCTTTTTGAACTACTTCCAAAAGTGGGATGAAAATGGAGGACCACAATCTGACATAATAGAAGTCAGAGCACCGTACATATTCACGATTTCCACAAGATACAACTTAACATAATCTTTCACCGAGAAATTAGTTCTCATGGGAAAAAGTGAGCGGACTTTGTCATATTTCTAACAATGACTCAAATAGAGCCACGTTGATTCTAGGATCTAGGATGATTGGGGCCAAAATCCATATTAATTTCTTCCTACTTCTATTCGAGCAAAAAAACTTCCTTTTACAATCCACCAGGCCTCATATGCTAAATTTCACTTGTTGACACACCATACACTTGGCCACATAGCTATCCACATCATGTTTCATATTACTCTACCAATAAAACTCTTTAAAACTGTGATACATCTGGGTGAAACCGGGATGTATAGCATAATAGGATCCAGAGGCTAGGCCATGTCCCTTTCCCTCAATCCATCAACATCGGGAACGCATAACCTACCTGGTATCTCAAGATACTATCACCACAATCATAAAGTCAGCAACTTTGTGTTGGTCCATATTACTCTTGATCCTTATCAAGTCAGGGTCACATACTTGCTTCTTCTTTATCTCAACAATAAGAGAGGATTGACATACCGAATGCATAAATACACCAAATTCCTCGGAGTCTACAAGTCGAACTACAATGCTAGCCAAAGGTGAATGCTTTTATAGATTCTCGCTAATCCTTATCTACATGGGCCAAACTCTCCATGCACATCTATAAAGAGCATCGGTGACCATGTTTGGTATACCGGGATGGTAATGAAGACTCATATAATAGTCTTTCAATAACTCACGCCACCTTCTTTGCCATAATTTTAACTCATTTTGAGTAAAAACATATTAGGCACTCTTATGATATGACAAGATATCAACATGAACCCCACACAGGCAATTCCCCCAAATCTTTAATGCAAAAACCATGGCTAACAAATATAGGTTATGAGTAGGGTATTTCTTCTCATGAACTTTAAATTGTCTAGAAGCGTAGGCCACAACCTTACCATGTTGCATCAACACGCAACCAAGACCAACACAAGAAGTATCACAATAAACCACAAAACCATCACTACTTCGGGCAAGGTTTTAACTGGAACCGAAGCTAATTTATCTTTTTACATCTCCAATCTACCCTTAGATACATCGAACCATAAGAATTTGACCTTCTTTTGGGTCAACATGGTCAATAGGGCAGCTATAGATGAGAAACTCTTTACAAATCTTCTATAATAATTATCTAGACCCAAGAAGCTCTAAATATTAGTTTGAGTCATAGGACTAGGACACTTCTTAACCATTGCATCCTTTTGGGAATCTACATTGATCCCTTTAACTAGAGATGGCATGACTAAGAAAAGCTACAGCTTTCAACCAAAACTTACACTTAGACAACTTTCCTGATAAACGATGATCCTTCAAGGTTTGTAATATGACACAAAGATGATTCGCATAATCTACCTCAGTCTTACAATAGACTAAGCTATCATGAATGAAGATGATGACCAATATTCAAAGAACGGATGAAAAACCCTATTCATCATGTCCATAAATATTGCTGGGGAATTAGTCAACAGAAAAGATATGATAAGAAACTCACAATTACCATATTAGGTTCTAAAGAAAGTCTTAGGGATATCCACATCCCTAATTTTAAGCTGGTGATAACCCGATCTAAGACCAATCTTAGAAAATACTTCGTACCCTGAAGTTGATCAAACAAATCATCGATCCTAGGAAGAGGGTATTTATTCTTTATGGTCACTTTGTTCAACTAATGATAATCAATGCACATACAAAGAGAACCATCCTTCTCGTGCACAAATAACACAAGAGTACCCTATGAAGACATGCTATGGAGGATAAAACCATTAACTAAGAGGTCTTTTAATTTCTTTTTAAGATTTTTTAGCTTCGTCGGAGCCTTTTTATAAGGAGGGATAAAAATTGTATGAGTTTTTAATATAAGATAATTCCCAAAATCAATTTCCTTATCGGGAGGAACACCAAGAAGATCATCGAAAAACACATTGAGAAACTCATTAATCAAGGGAACGGATTCTAGAGAAGGCTCTTCCGAGTTAGAATCCATAACTCAGACCAAATGATACAGATATCCATTTGAAATCAACTTTTGGGCCTTTAGATAAGAAATGAACCTTCTCTTAGGCACTAGGGAACTACCTTCCCATACCATGACCGGCTCATTAGGGAATTTAAACACAACCTTTTGGGTTCAACAATCTTAAGAAGCATAGCAAGAATGCAACCATTCAATCCCTAGAATGATATCAAAGTCAACCATATCTAACTCTATCAAGTCTACAAGAGTGCCCCTACAACCAATTGATATTACACACCCCTTATGGACCCTTCTAACAACCATAGGGTCTTCGACTGGGGTAGAAATCGAAAAAGTAATCGACAAACTCTCGGGACCAAAATTAAGATACACAACTATATACATGGTGATATATAAAATAGTATACCTTAGACTAAGAAAACAATATACATCAAGAGCAAAAAAACTCAACTTTACCATGACAACATTAGGAGATGCCTTATAATCCTGGTGAGTAGCAAGTGCATAAAAGTGATTTTGGCCAGCGCTAGTGCCTGAAATAAAATAAGCGGTAGACATAGCACCATTTGATGCTGGAGTAGATATAGTAGCAATTGAGGCCTTGTTGGCACAAGAAGTTTCTATATAGGGGCATTCACGCTACAGATGCCCAATCTGACAAGAACTGAATTATGTATCCTCCACTTCCCACTTGACCATGATGACCCTGAGTACATAATCTTCAAGCAGGGTGAGGTAGAGTTGACTGGGCACCACAAAACTAGAATTAGGAACCCTGTGCATGAGACTACCACTAAACTAATTCTGATAATCACTCAAAAACTTTGGGTGAGAAGAGCAAACACTAATAGTGGAGAAATAACTTGAACTCCCCTACTTCTTCCATTGCAATTGGCCTCCATCAATACCACTATGCACAAAAGGCCTAAATTTTTTCATTGCCTCTAACTAAGCTCAACTTTTTCTTTTTCTCTTCTTCCACTTATTTAAAATACATAACCAACCCAAATATATCCATGTACTCAAATAATAAGGGTTCTTTGCTCTCGAGGAATAACTTACGAGATAATCCTGAGACAAATGTATTTTAGCCCTCATGCTAGAAACCATCTCGGGAGCATGCCTTGGCAGTTGATGGAATTTCAAAGAATACTTTTAAATGGATATTCTCCCTTTCTTCAAATTCACAAACTCTTCCGCCTTTGCCTCCCTCAACTCCCGAGGAAAGAAGCAGTCTATGAAAGCCACAGTAAAATCCTCCCACTTGGAGGGACTAGCATTAATACCTATAGACAACTCCCACCCTTTGTACCATTGGTACGCTAAATCTTTTAATTAGTAGGAAGCAAACTCAACAACCTTAATCAACAAAGAATGCATGATTCAGAAGATCTTATCCATTACCTCAACAAAGCCTTAAAGATCCTCCTTAACCTTTATACCAAAGAATATAGGAGGGATCAATCTCATAAATTAGCCAATTCTTGTGGCCTCAAAAGGAACAATAGTCAGAGAACCATCGCTCTACTTTAGAAGCTACCAATCTAGATAATAAGTTGATAGAGCAACGAAACTCTACATTAGTAGCATCCCCTTAAGGTGATGGAACAGAAGGGTCACTCTCATAGTTGAGGTTGGTGGGGAAAGGTCAAGACCCACAAAGATGGTGAGATGCCAAAACCCTAGTCCAGGTCTAAACTCTATAAGTTAGAAGTGGTTCATCCATAAAGCCTTCAGAAGGGTTTTCCTGAGTCTTAAATCACTTTATAAGCATGATGTAATAGATAGAAAACATAAGTCAAAGGAATCCAAGACCTTAGATTTTATAGCTTGAGGTTGAAACACAAGAAAAGGAAACATTTCCTAAAATATCTCATAGCTCCTCTTTTTATAAGTATGGCATGCTTTACACCCATAAAAGATACTTTACTCGACATAATATTGTGGACACCCAACTGACCATGAACCTAGACTCTAATACCAACTTGACATGACCCGAAACTGGGCCATGTCGTAGGGGAACCTAAATACCACATGAACTGGAGGTCTCTCCAATAACGTATCCCAAATCATCACATCCATCATAAGGGTCGGGTGAATCCCGACCATATAATGAGATAGTAGAAAACATACTATAATTCATAACTTTAACATGTCTAAACACTTCATTAGATTCATTGACTAACCAATATACCCAATTCCACTGTCATCCATAATACCTCTATACAAACTAAAGTTTAGAAATGTATATGTCAGGACAAGCCCCCGATAATAGCCAAAAAAAGTCAATATAACACTAAGTCTAAATAAAAGAGACAAAGAATGAATGTCTTCCAAAACAAGAAAGCTCACCACACCATAGTCAATGCACAAACTACTTTGATCACCTAATCACTGTGCAGGACAAGAAGATGATGCCCCGATCCTATGTCATGTGGGGACATAGCATCTGGGGATGGTTAGCATATTGAACGCTAGGATTTAACTCTAGGATGAGGATATAAGCATTATCATTCAACAACAAGTCAATATATATCATATAAAATTATATTCATAATGTAATGCTCAAAGTTTCCTAACTAATACAAGTGTGAAATACATGCATTTAGAGTTATTTATAAAGGGTAAGAGTTACATGTCTTATACAACTTCAATCACTAATAATATTGACCTTACTTTTCCTCTTGAAGATCACCCTTGACACCCTAGCCTCCAATCCTTATCGAAATTTATGTTTAGGAGACTACATACACATATATAGTGAGAGGTATTAGGGTTTTAGACATGGTAAATTACCACAAGGCCCTTAGTTAAATGCTGAAAATTAAACCTATCCAGGGTACGACTCACCACATGACTTAATTAAGTAACCGTACCCTAGGGTACGAGTGGTACCTTGAGCCATACCCTAGGCTTCTCCTAGGTCACACAAACTTTAAGGATGCAACCATACACCTTTGAGTCTTATCCAAAGGGTATGACTCAACCTTAAGTCATACCCCTCAACTGTACCCCAAACAGTCCACTCCAAGATTTAAGACACCTTTATACGATTGGCCTTGTAATGTCTCATACCTTAAGGTACGATTGTTTGGAGCCTCACTTTTACCTAGGACAGTGACTAACCCTCACGACACTACCTAGGTATGATAAAGGGTCACCAACTTTTATACAAAGGGTATAAGTGGTACCCTCAGTCGTACCACGTCCTGAGACACCAAATGAGGGAATTTTTCAATTTCTCAAAGTCTATGTAATTCAAAAGAGCTATATTCCAAATTTTCTCTTTTAATGTAGATTCTATTATAACAGGAATCTTACAAACTTATTGAATAATTTATGATCCTTTTGAACTAAAATTGATGTCCTTGAAATTACACCGAGATTGATTTTGTTCCATTGTTTATCCTCATTTTTACCACTATTGTTTACTTCTATCGGACGAGATTATGACCTTTTCTACTTTTTGCAACTTATTTAGTCCTGGAGATGATCTCTAGCAATGTATTTATAGACTTACACTCTTCTTTCCATGATTTAAATTTGTGAATTTATTATATATATATCTCTCCCATACTTGACGGAGTAGATTAATGATGATGATAATGATAGGAAATCCTATATTGGAAATTGGTAAGTATACATAAATATTTTCCAATCCCCTAGAGGGCCCTTTACTTTTTAAGCCATCAGAGTGGTCGACGTAGGTCCTAAAATTACAAGCTATAAAGTTTGAAAAGGTGTATAGATTTGGTCTTTAGGAAACTTCGATAAGTTATGGAGCTATTTATTTACTTGAACTCATTCATACATGTTCATTGAGTATATCCAGTATATTTTTTAATGCTTATATCTATTAGTCTTATGGGGGTTGGATAGGTATAGGCTATGATTGTTGTTTTCTGCGTATTGATTGAACCTTTTGGGTTTATGGGCCCCATTTAGGTATTGTTTGTCCAAACTAGCCAGTTACTTTATTGTTCTTATTATTATTAGTTCAAGGCTGGTTGATTATAGACTAATATACAGGCTAGAGGTATTATTCTAATATATTTAAATTTTTATGAAAAATTGTATTATGGGTAGTGTATTCATGGTTAGACATCGGATAAATAGGACCAGATCATGCTTGTATTAACTTTTATACACGTTCAGGACTAAGACAATCATTTGTTGTAGATTGATATCAATGATCCTTAGTGTTAACCAAAGTATTTAGGCCTGCCTTGAATTTTGTAGGTTTTGTGGCTTCTTCAATCTTTCAAGATTCAGAATTATGCATTTTAAGACTTTTTACGAATACTTCATGACCAAATATGACATTTCATTTATCGAGAAGCTCTTAGGATAGAGTTGGGTTTATTGGTGTTCAATAATGTTTCTTAATGATTCTTAAGTATGAGATTGGATTTCTTGAGAGGGCCAAAGATACTCCTATGATATATTTTTGAGAGCATGAGAGGTGCATCGATTAATTGAAGGATTAGCTTTTCCACTCTATTTGGCATTCAAATTATATTTAGAAACTAGGTCTTTTTTGCCTCAGGTTGTTGATCCCGTGAGGGCAACAAATGAAGCATGTATTAATACTTACGGAGGTGGTGGTGAGATACCATTTCATTAGTATGGTACTATTGGTATTTTATTTAAGAATGAGGCTTCTTTATGTAGAGATTAGCTTCACTTGATACTTGTTATTTCCACATAGGTGGCATGTTAGAATGGGTCCCTCAAATTAGTCATGGTGGTCATGGTAGGTAGAGTTCTCATTTGAACTTAGGAAGTGTTTGGTATTGATCTTTAGGCCGTGACTACTTGCAACATGTGGGTTTTGACCCTTATAAAATTTCTTAATTTTTAGCTTCTGGACATTATATGACTTAGGGTACTTCACGTATGATATGGAATGTCTATATAGGATTTTTTTATATGCTAAGCAGTGGCATTAGTTGGTCTCTATTAAAGGTTTAGTGGGAGCATACATTTCATATGTTACGGTAAAAATGGTAAGGTGTCAATTGTATATTGCCCTAAGTTTAGTCTAAGGGATTTTATTCTACCTAGAGTACAATTTCAAGGTACTAATTGTATGGTTGGGTATGATTTAGGTTAGGTGGTTGTATGTTGAATAGTGTAAGGTTCCAAGGTGAGGCCTAGAGTATGAGATAGAGGTACCACTCGTACCCTAAGATACAATTGGTAAGGTCTGGTATTCCATCTTGCGAGAATATTAAGAAATTTATGTTGAGGGTTATATAGATATTTCCCCTCTAAACCTCTTAAGGCCCCATGACTTATAACACTCTTGGAATATTATTTAACCAATATGCAATCACCCGAACTCTCTTAAATGACTTTCAAATTCTGTCAAGGATCTTAGGTTAAGAAAGGCTAGGGTTTCATCATTAGGATTAATTAGGGGCTTACAAGGGTGATTTTTCTCCGTCATCTTCGTAATAGAAGGCATGTACTCCTCCCCAATACCAATGCCTATACAAATATTGACACCACCTATCTATACCAAGCAACTCAGGTTATTAGTAGAAGATACAATGGTGAGTTCATATATTTGGAGGATAGATATATTTATATCAGTATTATAGCTATTTCTATAGTTAGAGTTAGTTGGGGACTTTTCTCATCAACTCTATTCAGACAATTCAATTAGAGGCTTTTTAGACTAGAATATTTTAGACAGATATTAAGTTTTTCAGTATTACTATAAGTATTCAGCATTTATTTCATTATTTAAATAATGAAACTTAAGGCATTTTAGCTTAACTTTTGCATTATTTTAGTGTTATTATCAGTGCTTACAGCAGTACCAGTCATGGATTAGCTTGTGGTCCTTCAAGATTGTAAGCACTATGTAATATCCATGGTGAAAAATCGAGGCGTTAAAAACTTAGTATAATAGACTAAGGTTCTAAAGAGTCCTAGGAAGTCTGAAAGCCACGTCAAGTAGAGTCTTGTGCATGGCTGTGTAGCGTGCCACACTTATTGACAATAGGCTATGAGGCATTTTAAGAATAGTTTCCCTTCTTTAAGTATTCATGTATTACTAGTAAGCATGAGCTCAAGTTAAACTCTATGCCTAATTCAAAATTCAAATTTCACTTTTGTTTACAAAATATGCCTCCTAAAAGACTAACGAAAGAAGAACTAGAAACCAGCCAACACCTCTGCCCACTCAGCAAGATCACCTGGATGATCATGTTTCTCATGCAGAATGTAGAGAAAAATTTACAATTATAACCAATTCTTTAGTAGCCCAGAATGAATACCAGATGGTTTTCATGCCAACCCAGTGGCCAATACTGTGGCGACTTGAATTCGGGACTTCACCCGAATGAAACTTTCATTATTTATAGGGTCTAAGTACAAAGATGGCCTAGAGGAATTCCTTGACAAGGTGAAGAAGGTCACAGATATTAAGGGATCACAGACATTATAGGGTTAGCCACTAGTGAGAGTTCTAATTTAGCTGCATATCAGTTGAAGGATGTGTCTTATATGAGGTTTAAGAAGTGGAAGGTAAATAGGGTCGCAGAGGTAGTGCTTATAGAATGGGAGAAGTTTGTTACTGACTTTTTAGATAGGCTCTTCACTTTGGAGTTAAGGGAAACTAAGGTGTTAGAATTCATTAACTTGAAGTAAGGAAGCAATACAGTAAAGAAGTATTCTCTCAAGTTTACTCCATTAGCCAGATATGCTTCTCATATAGTAGCTGATAGTAGATCTAAGATGAGTAAGTTTGTGTTTGGGGTATCCGATAGTGTGTTCAAGGATTGTATGATCGTAATTCTTATTAAGGAGATGGACTTGGATAGGTTGAAGGTCCATGCTCAACATATAGAGGAGTAGACAACAAAGGAGAAACAGAGGGAGAGAAAGAAGGCTAGAATAGGTAGCTTCAACTTTACTCAGCCTAAGTCAAAGGGTGGTAATCATTCCTAGTTCCACCCAAAATCTTTAGTTCTAGCTCCATCCTCAGCTAGTGCTCCATTGCCTAAATTCAGAGAGTGTACTTAGGTGGGTTCACTGAGTCAGCATAATTGTCCCCCAGCTCAGTCAAGTCATCCGTTTCAATATGGTGCCACTTTAGACCTACTAATGGGCAATACCTAAATAGACTTTATACACTTCAGCCCTAACATGATTAGGAATTTTCCATGATGTGGTTATTGGTTACAAATTTATCATTTACATGTTTATGCTTTGCTAGATAAGAGCCACTTTGACTTTTGTAACTCCATATTTAGATGTTGTCTATGGAGTTAGTCTTAAAATCCTAGAAGATCCCTTATTAGTCTCTATCCCAGTTGGTAAGTCTATCATAGCCCGGTGGGTAGACAAAAACTATCCAGTTGTGGTTTCTCGGAAAGTTACTTCAGCAGACCAAATTGAGTTAGAGATGACTAATTTTGATGTCATTCTCAGCATGGATTAGCTTTACTCATGCCATTCTTTAGTTAATTGTAGAAATAGAGTTGTCTATTTTAAGTTCCCGAATGAACTTGTCCTAGAATAGTGGGGTAGTACTTCAACACTTAGGGGTCATCTTGTTTTATACCTTAGAGCGAGAAAAATGATATACATGGTATGTATCTATCATCTAATTTGAGTTAAAGACTCTTGTTTTGAGACTCTTAATATTGAGCCAGTTTCAGTAGCATGTGAATTTCCAAATTTATTTCCCAAAGATCTTCTCGAAGGTCCTCTCGAGAGAGAAATTGAATTTAGAATAAACCTTTTATTAGATACTCATTCGTTCTTTATTTTGCCATATAGAATGGCTCCAGCCAAACTCAAAGAGTCAAAGGGGTAGTTGGAGGATCTCCTAGATAAGGGATTCATTAGGCCCAGCATTTCTCCGTGGGGTACACCTATTCTATTCGTGCCAAAGAAAGACGGTTTTCTTAAAATATGTATAGACTACCTTCAGTTGAACAAAGTAACAGTTATGAACAAGTATTCTCTTCCTAGAATCAATGACTTGTTTGACCAACTTCAGGGTTCCAGTTACTTTCTAAGAGTGACCTTAGATCATGCTATTATTAGCTCAGTGTCAAAGAATGTGACATTCCAAAAACAACTTTCAGAACTCGGTATGGTTACTTCGAATTCTTAGTCATGTTATTTGGGTCTTACCAATGCTCCAATAGTTTTGTTGGACTCAATGAACCACGTGTCAAAGAAGTACTTGGATATGTTTGTCATTGTCTTCATAAAAGACATTCTTGTCTACTCTCACAAATAAAATGATCATGAAGACCATCTCAGAATATGATTATAAGCTCTTAGAGCCCATCAGTTATTCGCCAAATTTAATAAATGCAAATTTTGGCTAAGGTCAGTAGCTTTTCTTGATCATATAGTTTCCGGTGATGACATTAGAGTGGATCCTCAAAAGACTGAAGTAGTGAGAAATTAGCCCAGACCTATATCTCCATCAAATATCAGGAGTTTCTTGGGTTTGGCTGGCTATTTCAGATATTTTGTTAAAGGATTTTTTCTATTGCATCCACCATATCTATATTGACTTAAAATAAAGTCAAATTCCAGTGGTCAGATTCTTGTGAGAAGAGTTTTCAGGAGTTCAAGACTCGGCTCACTATAGCCCCAGTTCTTACTTTGCCCAATGTTTTAGAAGGATTAATTTTGTATTATGATGCTTCTAAAGTTGGTTTAGGATGTGCTTTGATGTAGAAGGGTAAAGTTGTGGCCTATGCCTCTAGACAGCTTAAGCCTCATGAAAAAAACTATCCCACCCATGATCTAGAGTTAGCAGCTGTAGTGTTTGCCTTAAAAATTTGGAGACAATATTTGTATGGGGTACATATTGATGTGTTCACAGATCATAAAAGTTTGCAGTATGTATTCTCTCAGAAAGACTTGAACTTTCTTCAGAGAAGGTGGTTAGAGTTATTAAAAGACTATGATATGAGTGTTTTATATCATCTTAGCAAGGCCAATATAGTGGCTGATGCTCTCAGTAGATTATATGTGGGAAGTATTGCTTATGTTGAGACTAGTAAGAGAGTTTAGGAGGTTCATCAGCTTGCTAGTTTGGGAGTTCATTTGGTTGATTCAACTGAGGGTAATGTTAGGTGCAGAATAGTTTAGAATCATCTTTGGTTTCTGCAGTAAAAGAAAAGTAGGACAGAGATCTTAGTTTAGTTAAGCTGAAAGAGTCAGTCAGAGATTAAAAAGTAGATCCAAATGGAGAGATGGTGTTTTGCGTTGCCTGGGTAAATTATGTCTGCTATATGTAGAGGGCATGAGCAGCGGATTCTTGAAGAAGTGCCTGACGCGCGTTACACGATACACCTAGGGGCCCCTAAATGTATTATGATTTATGGGAAGTATGTTGGTGGAGTGGGATAAAGAGTGACATTGCAGAGTTTATAACTAAGTGTTCAGCATATCAACAGGTTAAGATCGAGCATCAACAGCCTAGTGGGTCTATGCAGGAGTTCAGTATTCCCACTTGGAAGTGGGAGGAAGTGAACATGGACTTCATAATGGGTTTTCCTCAAACTCGTCGTTAATGTGATTTGATTTTGGTCATTATGGACTTGATGGAAAATTCAGCCCATTTATTACCAGTTCATACCTGTTACTCAGCTAAGGATTTTGCCAAGATCTATGTTAGGGAATTGGCTAGATTACATAGTGTCCCATTATCCATTATTTTAGATAGAGGTATGCAGTTCACCTATAAATTTTTGAAAGGCTTCCAAAAGGATCTTTGTCCTAAGTTCACCTCAGTATGCCCTTTCACCCGCAAACAGATAGAAAATCAGAGAGGACCATCAAGAGTTTCAAAGATATATTTAAAGCGTGTGTCATCAATTTTAATGGTAGTTGGGTTGACCACCTATCTTTGGTTGAGTTTGCGTATAATAATATCTATCATTCAAGTATCCAGATAGCTCCGTTTTAGGTACTTTATAGGAGAAGATTAAGATCTCCCATTGGTTTGTTTGATATAGGTGAGGCCACAATAGTAGGGCCTTACCTAGTATTTGATACCTTATAGAAAGTTCAGTTAATCAGGGGATGGCTCAAGATATCTCAGAGCCGACAGAAATCATATGCAGATGTGAGGAGAATGGACTAGAATTTTATATTAGAGATTTTATGTATTTTAAAATCTCTTCAATGAAGGGAGTGAAGAGATTCAGTAAGAAGGGGAAACTCAGTCCCCGATATATCGATCCTTACAAAATTCTCATCCATTTAGGAAACGTAGCTTATGATCTTGAGTTGCCTTTAAACTTAGCTTCAGTACACCTAGTGTCTCACGTCTCCTTGCTAAAGAAATGAATTGGTGACCCAGCAGTTGTAGTCCCTATAGAGGGTATAGATGTTCACAATGGTCTCTCTTATGAGGAAGTTACAGTCAAAATCCTTGATCATCAGGTTCGCAAATTGAGGAACAAAGAAGTTCCTTCGGTCGATGTTCATTGGACAAATAAGTCCATTGGGGGAGTTACTTGGGAAGCAAAAATAGATATGCTGACAAAGTATCCTCACCTCTTCTTTGCAAACTCAGACACAACACAAGGTAACAGTCTTCTTTAGATTTACTCAGTTCAATGTTCAGATTAACTTTACAAACTTGGTATGAGTTCAGCTGCATAACATTCTTATATCATGCATACCTTCAAGAAACAACCCATTCATGTTTTATGTCTTCAGAATTCAATCATGCTTTAGTTCTGCATGTTTAGTATGAAAACTCAGTTTATAAGTAGTTTAGTCATGTAATCATGCTTCATTTATGTATGTTTAGTATGTAAGCTCAATCCGCAATATTCTAAGCTTAGTCAACCTGAATTGAGGATGAATGTTCCCAAGGGGGAGATATTGTAACACCCAATAAAAGTCCTAGTCTAATTCAGTCCTACATAGCATGAAAAGAGGGCATAGACTTGGAAAAAAATTCAGCTAAGTATTGAAACTTAGTTTCTTCTTTGGGATCAATATTTCATTGACTTTATTTTCTATCTTTTCGGCCTTGGATTGTCGATTTTTAGTTGATCCATGATCAGGGATACTAATAGGTCATACGGGTGAGTTTTTAAATTTTCAGACTAGCGTAAAGGTGAGTTTGGATGTCAAAATTAATAAGGTCTCATGATAAGCTCGCGATGAAAGATACAATCCATATTTCTAGGAGTCGTGACATGAGATCCAGTCCCTATTTTTGGGAGTCCCAACACGAGGTCTATTCCCTATTTTTGCGAGTCGCACCTCAAGGGTCATTTACATGGGAAAAGAGGCCTAGGGGCAGTTTAGTCCTTTTTTCTTCACCCTAATCATCTAAAACACAAAATTAAACACCAAATAGGGAAAAATATATTCATTATTATCTCAATCCTCTCAAGAACAAGCCCTAGTTTCATCAAGATCAAGTATTAAATCTCAAGAATTCACCCCAATATTTATGAAATTAATAATCAAGGTATATCATCCTTTAGTTTCCTTCAACCGTTGGAGTTCCCTATCCCTTTTTAAAACTATGATTTTATTGATTCATGAATTTACATATGCAGATTTGTGTTGTATTCATGTTTGTGTTGTTGTATGGGTTTCAATTCAAGATTTTGTTAAGCTATTCATAAACGTAAGATAGAATGTATGTTGATTGATGTAATTCCCATCTTACAATCCTTCAAATTGAAAGTTTAAGTTGTATTCGTGATGCCTATGTGTTTTTCATTATTTTGTATAACGACCATCCTCTAAAAGTTTGTTATAGGATGTCTATCTAAATTGAATAATCTAATCATGACATGTTAGTATGTGTTCCCATTCATGTATAAGTCCATGGCCATCAAGTGATTAGTAAATTTCCTTAGTGAATGAATTGTGAACAATTGACTATTGTTAGGATTTCAAGAAGTACTATATTTTACCTTTATGCTATCGAGTCCTGGGGGTATTAATTACATGAATCCTAGATGTTTACTTAGTCGCAGTAGAAATAGAATAGACCTAGCGAAAAGGGTAAAGAATAGTAGTACTCAGTTAGTAACAAAAATTATTGAACTAAGTCCAACTTAGTTAGTCAACACGATCAGTGTCAGTTCATTCAAGCTTAGAACAATATAAGGATCAGTATCTACTCAATTAGGAGTTAACTCCAAGCGAACCGAGAGATGGGGGCATTCCTTCCAGCAGAGGGCTTGACCCTTAGTAGTAGTCCCTGTATTACAAAACTATATAGCCAGCTTAGGGTAAGACGTCCTCCTTCCAGACTAGGGTTGATGCAACTATATATATGATTCATTAGACTTCCTGCCAGATTAGGGTTGACCCAGAATTATTAGTATCCCTTGGAAAGGTGTTAACACCCTTCTAACTAGGGTCACAGGTTGGATCCCAACATAGTTTATATAAGGGTATGTTAGTTAGATAAACACTCCCACAGTTATAGTTTTAGTTTTAGACTTAGTATAGAACTCAGTTCAGTTCTACAGAATCAGGACTGTTAGAAAGTCACCCTGTTATCTATAATACAATTATTAGTAAACTCAGATATCAGTTACTCAGTTATCAAAACTCAATAGTAATTTTTAGTATGATCACAGTTAAAATATACATGTATATGTACAATCTTGCAAAATCTATATGTACAGTAGTTTCAGTAACACATGTACTCTCATTCAGTTATATACATCTCATTTATTTAGTTATTGTTCATGTATATGAACCCATGTATATCACTTTAATTCCCCTAATCTGGTACTCGAAAGATTACACGGTGCTTATGACCCCGAAGGACCACAAGCTAACCCATGATTGATATTTGTAACTGAGCACTAAATGATATACTGTAATATGTGGAATATAAGCTGTAAGGATATAGTATTCAAAACTGAACTAATACTAAATATAAAACAATGTCTATAATGGGGGTATTACAATACCCAATTAAAATAAACTGTCTGAAACATGTTATAGTCTGAAAGCCTATAAACTGTATAAAATCTATAGAGTTGATAAGACATGTCCCTAACTAGCTCCAAACTACTGAAATAATAAAGTAACAAATTAATCATGCTATCCTTTAATGATGAGGACTCACTGCTAGTCTGGCTATTGAACGTCTAATCTACTAAGGATGCTCGGGAGCTCGTGCTTCTACACCTATGGTATAAAACAACATAGCACAAAGGATTCATTATATTAAAAATACTGGTATGCAAGTGAGGTGGCTGAATGCAATGGTTAATATGCAAGAATAATTCTAACTGACTGAATAACATGAAGTGAAAATACATGCATAAATACGTAACTGTAACTGAGATCATGATAACACTAACTCATGAATTCTAATAACGTGGATTTTTTGATATCTGAGTACTAATAGTAGGATACTGAATGCCTAAGTCTATTGAGTACTGAGGAACTGATGTCATATTACTGGTAAAGAAATAACTATTTCTGACAATTCTGATTATGAAGAACTGGTCTAAATGTCTGTATCTAACAGTTCTAAAATCTGAATACTGGTAACATGAATTTTGTATAATTAATGTACTAATAACTGGGTGACTGTGTTTGACCATCTTGAAATCTAATGTAACAGCTAAGTTCCATACTGAGCTGAGCGACTGTATCAGGCAGTCCAAAATTCTATAAAACTGCACTGAGTTCTATTCTGAACACTGAATCTAAAATTGAAATTGTGGGAAGTAGTCATTTAACCGACATGCCCCTAATAAGCTATTATAGCTTAGTTGGGGTCCAATCTTTAACCCCAGTTAGAAGGGTGTCAATACCGCGCCATTGGTAAGGACAAGTTGTGAGTGATCCCTCATATAGCAGGTACTCAAAGGCGAATGGTGGGGACCCTCTTAGAATAGGTTAAACCACATCATCTACCCTTAAAATAGTAGGTTTGATGCCTTAACCTACACTGGGTACATAGTTATAGAGTACAAGGACTGGTCCTAAGAATCACACCCTCTAATAACAAGTGAGTTCCTATCCTTGGGCTCACTCGGTGCTCAATCCTATTACTGAACATGATTAACTTAACTAAACTGGACCAAATTCATGGAGTTCCATTGATTGACATAATACTACTAAAATTACTGAATTACGGAGCTTTCTAAGATTAATGGGATTACTGAGTTTACTGAATTTTCTTGAGTCACATGACTGGATGAATTCTACTGAACATGGCTTGACTGAGGATATCACTAAAACATGATACTGGATCTAGGAATACATCTAAATTGTTAGGTATAAGTACCACCAAGACTCGATAAAAGGAAATTGACAAGACATGACATTCTTGAATACACGACCAACATCAATAATCCATAATTACAATAAGTTGGGAATTTCATGAAGTACATGGTTATTATAATCTTGTACATAGAAGGAATTCATATAATCAATGTCATAATTCCATATTCTAGCATCATGAGCATTTCAACAAACATCTACATTGCACATTAATAGCATGGGAATAATTTGAACATCAAGGTAAAACATGAATCTATCACTTAAGTCACAATTGAGCTATATTACATAATTTCTAATCTCTAAGGCATTTTGTCAAACACTTAGGGTGCATGTCATAGGGCATGGCATAATCATCAAATTAACATATCACAACCAACTAAAGTTCATGGTTTTCAACTCACATGCGAATATATTCTGATGAAAACACATAAAGATTCCAACTAGGGAATCATACAACAACAACCACATGAACATAATCAACACATAGCATGAATATCATAATTTATAGTTTAAAATTTGATTCTTAGGCTTCATGGACGAAAGGAATCCACTAATGAACACTATGCATCCTTAGAGGTATTCTTGAGATTTGTATTTAAAACTTGGGGATAGGGTGTTCGATCTTTGAAAGGGAATAATGCACTCTTAAGGTTAAATCCCATGATTTGGCAGAATTGAAGTCATAGGAAAACACCAAACGGTCCTTGGGATTTAATATCGCAAAAGTTAGAAAATTCCTGATTTTTATCCTTGCGCCACTATTGCGCCAAGCCACTGGAATTGGACAATTGGGAATCTATATGGTGACGTGACATGAAGCTATCATGTTACTACTTTGTTTGCAACCTAGAAGTTTGGAGCGATGCAGAGACATCGCAGAGATTCATTGGAAAAGGACAATTGTGATACCCAAAATATTCTGGTACCCAAAATATTATACGGCGCTCATGACCCCAAAGGACCATAAGCTAACCCATGACTAATATCTGTAACCAAGCATAGAATAATATACTACAAATATGCAGAATATAAACTGTAAGGCCATAAGGTTCAAAATTGAACTAATACTGAATATAAAACAATGTCCGTAAAGGGGTATAACAATATCCAAAACTGAAATAAACTATTTCAAATATGTTGTAGTCTGAAATCCTCTAAATTGTCTAAAATCTATGGAGTTGATGGGACATGTCCCAACTAACTCCGAACTACTAAAATAATAAAGTAATAAAATAATCATGTTATTCTTGAATGATGAGGACTCACTGCTAATCTGGCTATTAAATGTCAATCTACTAAGGATGCTCTAGAGCTCGTGCTTTTAAAAACCTATGGTATAAAATACCATAGCACAAATGCATCAGTACGATTGAATGTACTGGCATACAAGTAAGGTAAGCTGAGTTCAAGGGTTTATATGCATGAACAATGATAACTGACTATATAATCATGAACATGATAATACATGCATAAATACATAACTATAACTTAGGTAAAGGTAGGACTAAATACTGAGTTATGACTACTAAGTTTACTGATAACATGTATTTACCGATATTTGAGTTTACTAGTAACTTATAACTGAAAGACTATTTTTGATTGTCCTAATTATAAATAACTGATCTAAGTGTTATACAAAGCTGGATGACTATATCTGACAGTCCTAAAATTTGTATAACTATTTGAGTGCATTGCTAAAGTGGGCGACTGTATCTGACATCCTGAATTCTGATGGAACTAGCTAAGTTCTATAGGGATTGCTACTAAGGATCATACCCTCTACTGCTGACTGTGTGCGTCCTTATCCCTAGGTTCACTCGGTGCTGAAATCCTACTCCCAACTGAATTGACATAGAACTGATTTCCTAGTGCATACTAGGGTGGACTGATCTGTTAGTGATTTTACTTATTAACTAGATTGAACTGAGTTCACTAGATTTTCATTGACTAATGGAATACTACTGACACATGATGACTAATTGAGATCACTGAGATTCTTGAGATTACTGAAAAGGACTGGACTAATACTCAGTTTTCCTGAGTCACATAATTGACTGAATACTACTGATCATGGCTTGACTGAGAGTATCATCAAAACATGACACGGGCTCTAGTCATATAGCTAAATTATCGAGTACAAGTACCCTAGAACTTGATAGCATAATAAGGAAATCATAAAAGAAGCTTAAAATCTCAATAATGGCTACATGTTCATCATTCGTTCATTAAGGCATTTCAACAAACACTTGAGGGGTATCACTTGTTCATGAATGGAGAATACATAATTGCATACTATATTATGGCATTAGTCCATTCTCCTAGACAATTTATCAAACACTTGCACCTAAACTCATCATGGTATGATTTCTTCGCTTATTAGTTAAAATAGGCAATTTATCAAGCACATAATGAGTATAGTATATGTAGACTGCATTGCACAACAAGTAAACATCATGAATCAATTCTAGTTTCAAAATTCAAGGGTTTAATCATTGGTTCAAATGAATTTACACATATAACAACTAATTTCAGATAAAATCTATCACCAAACATGGATTAGAATTCAATTGGTCATTATTAACATGAACAAAAGAAAACCAAACATGGGATTCATAAAAATCCATATACTTGAACTTTAAAAAAAGATTCTTGAGCTTCATGGGTGAAAGGGCCTATGAATAAACACTTGACATAACTTGATATCTAAATTCTTTAAGTTCTTGGAAAGATTCTTGGAATTGGACTTAATTTATTGATCTAGGATTTTTCTTGAGAGAAAGTGATATAATAGGCTTTTTAGCGTATAATTTTGTGGTTAAAGGCTGATCTAGGTCATGGAAAAAGACCCAATTTCCCTTAGAAAATTTTTATTTTTCATCACTAAAAACCCAATTTGGGCACCTGGCGTGATGCGGCGCTATCACATCGTGCCATTGGAAATTGTAAAGTGGGAACTGGTCTGATGGTACTATGGGATGAAATCATGTTACGATACAGTATGGGACTTGGAATCTTATTGCAACGCGGTGGTATCACGCTGAGAAACTAGAAATTGACAACTTTGTATTTGAGCCTTGGTGCAATGTGCCATAGTCGAGGAGGCCCACTAGATTTTGACATTTTGTTGTGTGAGAAATTGAATAAGCTTCCCATCATATCAAATTTACACAAATCCAACACCCGGGTACTATTATTGCAACATAATTTCACCGCATCGCACCGTCAGCCCAGTTCCTAGTTGGTAATTTCTAGTGACATGATGTGATAGTGCCACATCGCGCTAGGTGTCCGAATCGGGCTATCATGACAAAAAATAAAAATATTTGAAGGGTAATTGGGTCTTTTTCCATAACCCATATCAGCCTTTAACCATGAAATTATGCCTTAAAAACCCTATTATATCACTTTTCCTCACTTTATCTATAGAAAAAAATCCTTCTTACTCAAGAAAAAGAACCCTAAAGTATCAGAACGTAAGGTTCAACAGTGTCCTAGGAAGTCTGAAAAGTCACATCTAGTAGAATCTTGTGCATGGGTGTGTTGTGCACCACACTTATGTGCAGGAGGCTATGAGATGTTTTTGGAACAGTTTACCTTTTTCCAATATTTATGTCATGCCAGTAAGCATAATCTTTAATTTTTTTCTCAGTTTAATCCGCTTCTTCCTCTCGCTTATAGAATATGCCTTCCAAAGGGGCTAACGAAAGGAGAATTAGTAGTCAGTCAGCACCTCAGCCCATTCAGAAAGATCCCCTAGATGAATATATTTCCTATGTAGAATTCAAGACTACATTTACTACTCTAGCCAATTTAGTCACAACTCAGAATGAATGACCAACTGCGGTTCCAGCCAACCCAGTCGCCAATTCAGCTGCAGCTAGGATTCGAGACTTCACCTGATCGAATCATCCCCTATTCTCTACTTCTAAGTCTAATGAGGGTCCATAGGTGTTCCTCTCCCCAGTTTAGAAAGTCACAGAGATCATGGGAGTGACTTCTAGTAAGATTCAGAGTTAGCCACTTATTAGCTACAAGTTATAGCCCACACATAGTTTAAATAGTAAAAGGTAGACAGGGGTAGAGATATAGAGCCCATAGAATGGGAAGAGTTTTCTATAACCTTCTTAGATAGATTCTTTCCACTAGAGCAGAAAAAGCTAAAGTGTTGGAGTTCATCAATCTCAGACAAGGTAGCTTGAGTGTAAAAGATTACTCCCTTAAGTTCACCCAGTTAGCCAGGTATGATCCCCATGTAGTAGAGACAGTAGATCAAGAATAAGTAAGTTTGTGTCTAGGGTTTTAGGTAGAGTGGTTAAGGAGTGTAAGACTGCGATGTTGATTAAGGAAATAGACATATCTAGACTTATGGTCCATACTCAACAAATTAAAGAGCAAAAACTTAAGAAGAAAGAGAGAGAGAATAAGAGAGCCAGAATAGGTAGTTATTGTTTTTCTTAGCCAGGTTCATAGGGTAGTAACCGTTCTCAGCATAGTTAGAAGTTTTTAGTTCTATTTTCTTCCTTAGCCAGTGCTTCAGTTCCTAAGTTCTAAAATGGTAGCAAAGATAGGGCGCCAGGCTCCAAATCTAAAAATAGTGCAATCATTATTCGCACTCATCCGCCTTGAAAAGAATGTGGTAAATATCATAAGGGTGTGTGTAGTGCCAATAGTAATGTATGTTTTGGATGTGGTGAGTCAGGTTATAAGGTCCAAGACTGTCCTAAACTCGGTCCATGAAGTTAGCACGGTCATCCTTCAGCTCAGTCCGATCGCTCGATTCAGCAGAGTGCCAATCTAGTGCTATCAGTGGGCAACACCTAAACAGACTCTATGCATTTCACTCCCAACAAGATTGGGAAAATTCTCCTGATGTAGTCACTGGTATGTTACAGTTCTTCTACTTGCATGTTTACGCTTTTTCAGATTCAGAAGCTTTTTTTCTTTTGTATCTTTATTGTCAGACCAAATGTTAAAAGGGCCTTTCAAGTCTCCACCCCAGTGAGTCAGTCTAACACAGCCCGACAGATATACAGGAACTATCCGGATATGATGTCTCAGAAAGTTAGGCCATTAGGATTCAAGTAGTGGTGCTAGTATGTGTAAAAATTCACTAAGGGAAGATAATTTCCGACCCATTCCTACCTTAGTGCAAAGTTTTTTTACTCAGTGTTACGAATCATGTTCCATAAGTATAGAAATTTCAAAATCAGCTCATGTAGCTCATGAATCATACACTCATGTCCTGTCTTAAAGTATGTCCAGCCCGCTTAATTTATGCTGCACACCTAAGAATACGCCAAACTAAGACTATGTCATGTATACCCTTAGTTTAGATCCCTTGGTGAATCTATTGGGATGATGTTCTATCCCTCGAGTCTCAGTTATGGAGTAAGTTCAGTAATCAATATTCAGTATAGGACTCAGGTAGTCCTACAAAACCAAGACTTTTAGTTATCAGTTACTTTGCTATCAAAATTCAGTACTTTAGTACCAGTCTAAACCTTAGTTATCAGAAACCAACATTCAGTCCCAACTACAGTCTTAGTTACAGTTACAGTCTCAATTTACATCTTAGCTACAATCTCAATCCCAATCCTATCCCAATAATCGGGTAGGTAACTCAATTCAATTTTGAGTTTACTCGACCATAGCATACAATTATCAGTCACTCAGTTGTCAGCCTTCCAGTACCTCAGTTTACAAGACTATTCGAGAATCATGTTGTACTCCTAGTTTTGCTTCACAAATAATACAGTTACCCTTAATTCATGCTCAATTGTCTCATATCACTTAGTCAGTCCTTATTTCCTATGCATAATGCTTTGCAGTTATAGTCCAGTTATTCAAGACTAAGTACAGTTCCATCTTACAGACCCAGTATTCCTCTATCAGTCATTTAATTTATCAGATAAGTTAGTATGTTTCGGCATTCATGCTCAGTGCTTATGCAAATATTTTTATTAGTCTCAAGTGAAGATGAAGTACCTCGATTAAGTACAAGTTTTAGTACGAGTTAGATTGATCATCCAGTAATTTAGTTTAGAAATCAAGAAATAAGTTCATATAGTATGGTTCCCCTCTTTCCACCTAGTCCTACCATTAGCAATCTCAGGAATGTAAATATTCCAAGATAGAAAGTCCTAGTAATTGCAAGATTAGCTCAGTTCGTGTATTAGGTCTTAGTTTTAGATCCCAGATATTCAATCATGATTCATTTTATAGGTGCTCTCTGCATCATCTCATCTTTTCTCAGTATCTTAGTCAAGTCATTATTCTTCTAGCGATGTAATGTCCTAAGGGGGGGATGCTCTATAACCCCTGAGCTATCATGCCCTAAACCCTCTAATTTCTCTTCATATAAAAAATCTAGTTTGGAGTTGTGAATACGCATAGGTTGACCTTCTAGATCTAATATCAGCCATAAGCTATGTGCTCAATTGCTCAGTTTAGTTCACGATAATTAGTTCCCGTCACATGTTACAGACTCAACCATATTCTTATATTTTCATTCATGCATGTTCAAAAAGAATCTCGAGATGTGGTTCGAAAATTTTATGTGTTTTAAAATCTCTCCCATGAAGGGAGTGAAGAGGTTTGGCAAGAAGGGAAAGCTCAATCCCCAATATGTCGGTCCCTTCAAAATTCTCAGTTACTTTGGCAAAGTAGCTTATGATCTTGAGTCGCCTTCAGATATAGCTTCACCGCATCTGATCTCTAATATCTCCTTACTTAAAAAACGCATAAGTGACCCAACAGTCGTAGTCCTTGTTTAAGGCATAGACATTTAGAACAACCTCTCTTATGAAGAGATTCCAATTGAAATCCTTCACTATCAGACTCGTAGACTGAAGAACAAAGAAGTCCCTCTAGTCAAAGTTCTTTGGCAGAATCAGTCCGTTGAGGAAGTAATTTGAAAAGTAGAAGCAGACATGCAATCTAAGAACCCTCACCTCTTCTCTGTAAAACTCAGACTCATCCCAAGGTAATAGCTTTTCATAAAGCTTATTAGTTTCATATTCAAGTTCCAGTTACAAACCAGCTTCATGCTCAAATTCCCAGCATAAACTTTGTATCCATCTACCATTGCCTATTAAATCATGTGTTCATGCATCAGACATGCATTCTCCTTATGAGAAACTCAGTTATCAAAAATCTCAGTCATGTATTCATGAGTCAGTTCAATCATGAAATCATGCCTCAGATATGGATGCTCAGTATAAATCTCAGCAATGTCAATCATGTAGTCATGTTCCAGTTGTTCATGTTCAGTTATGTACTTAGCTTATTTTTTCTCCTATTTTAGTAAGTCTTATTCGAGGATGAATGTTCCTAACGGGGAGATATTGTAATACTCCATACTTCTACCTAACTTAAAATCATCCCACAAATGTTAAGAACTTGCTCTAAAAGATGAATCCACTTTTGTACATGTGGAATTTTCATGATTTGCATGGAAAATTGAACAAGCTTTCCATCGATATCAAATTAGCCCAAATTTGACACCGGGTGAAGGTTAGAACCTTTTTAGTGAGACAGTGTATCACCTAAGCCATTAGTGCATCGCAGAGCCATCTTAAATTGCAATCATCAAAATCCAGTGGGCCTCCATAATTATGGAACATCGTACCAAGGCTCAAATTCATAATTATCTATTTCCAGTGTCTCAGCACGATACCACCACATTACAATAAGATTTCAAGTTCTATCCAGTATTGCAATGCGATTTTAGCTAGTCAAGCCATCAACCCAGTTCCCAGTTAGCAATTTTTAGTGACATTATGTGATAGTGCTATGTCGCGCTAGGTTCACAAATTGGGTTTTCAGTGATGAAAAATAAAAATCTTCTAAGGAAAATTGGGTCTTTTTCCATGATCCAGATAAGCCTTTAACCATGAAATGCCCTAAAAACCCTATTATATAACTTTTCCTCAATTTTTCTAAAGAACAAAAATCCATCTCTCTCAAGAACAATAACCCTTACTCATAAATTCAAGGGATAAATCACAAGAACTCTCCATCAATCCTTCCAAATTCATTAATTCAGGTGTGCATAGTATTTATTCATGGATTCTTTCATCCATAAAATCCAAGAATCAAGTTTTAATCTATGAATTATGATATTCATGCTATGTGTTGATTATGTTCATATGGTTGTTGTTGTATGATTCCCAAGTTTGATTATTTATGTGTTTTTTGAGAATATGTTAGCATATGAGTTGAAAACCATGAATTTTAGTTGGTTATGACATGTTAATTTGATGATTATGCCATGCTATAAGTCATGCACCCTAAATGTTTGACAAAATTCCTAAGTGACTAGAAATTATGTAATATGGCTCAATTTTGACTTAAGTGATGGATTCATGTTTTACCCTTATGTTCAAATTACTCCTATGTTATTGATGTGCAATGTAGATGTTAGTTGAAATGATCATGATGCTAGAATATGGAATTATGACATTGATTGTATGTATTCCTTCTATGAACAAGATTATGATAACCATGTACTTCATGAAATCCCTAACTTACTGTATTATGAATTGTTGATATTGGTCATGTGTTCAAGAAGTGTCAAGTTTTGTTAGAGGAGTTTGTGAACTTAAGGCTAGGTAGGATATTTGTCAAGGAGTATGAACTAAAATTCAATCAGTTGGCTAGGTATGCCTTGAGATGGTTTCTAGCCTAAGATATAGAGTGTGTAAGTTTACTTCAGGACTATTTCCCGAATTGGTCCTTGAGTTTAAGGCGTCTTTGTTTATAAAAGATATGGACATCTCTAAGTTAGTTGTGTATATGCAATAAGTGGAGAAAGAGAAAAATAAATAGACTGAGATTGATGAAGAGGTGTTGTCTTTTTTAACAAAGTGGAAACCAACAATGTACTAGTAAGTGGTCTAGGAGAAAGAATTGGGTGAATGGTGATTCTCTGGCCAATGGTGCCCAATCGGCATCAAACTACCCTCTTTTTATATTATGTGAGTATGAGAAGGGGAGAAATTGGTGTTTTAGATGTGGTTACATTGGGAAAATTCAGTGAGAGTGCCCTTCTCTAGTAGTTGCTTGAGACAACAGGATCCCTATTGGTACATTATCTACTTCTAAGCCAAAAGGTTTTGTTTCTATTTTTATTTTTATTTCTACTACCAACACTGTCTAAAATCAGTTATATACACTTACTACTTGCCAGGAGTCCAAGGCATCTTCATATATTTTTATAGGTATGTTTAAACTTTATTTCATTGGTGTGTATTGTTTACTTTGTTTGGGTTCCCCTCACTCCTATAAGGCCCTATCAGTGATTGTGTATTTTAAATTTGTCCCAAATTATTTTGGACTCTTTTTTTTCTACCCTTGTAAAAGACAGTATGGTTGTAAGGAGTCTATAAGGGGTTTGGTGTTAGTTATTAGTATTGAAGCAATAACTTAATTGCTTGGGACATGGGAGTAGTATTTGGCTAGATTTTGGCCCTCATACTGAGGTATTAGTGGGAAAGTATAAGTTGAGTTAGACTTGCCTTTTAGCATGAGTGTCATTCTTTCGGTTTTCCATGTCTCTAGGTTGAGAAAGTATATAGGTGTCTTTCATTGGTTTTTTTCATTGGAGGATGTTATTATTTTTTACTCCTTGTCCTATGAGGAGGTCCCAATAAGGATCATAGGTCGGCAAGTTTTCCGTTTGTGATTAAAAGTGATGGCATCCGTGTAGGTTTTATATAGAGACCAAAAAGTCTTATGAAGCAACTTGGTAGGCGGAACAGGAAATAAAGTCAAACTATCCATATTTGTCCTCTATTTCTGAAACTTGTTCTTGAGATATGTGTGCTGGTGTTCATTACTTGATTTATACACTTGTTAAGCGATGGGTTTAAATCCCTAAACATTGAAATAAATTATTTTCTTTGATGGTAATAGGTTTGAGTCCCTAAGTCAATTGAATGAATAAATGATCAGTAATGACTTTACATGAGCCTTGTTTTGTTACATGACCTTATTTTCTAGTATTGTTTAAGGTTAGCTTGATGAGAAATGGTGTGTTTACTTGTGATTATGGTTGTATTACCCATTATTTGAGGATGAATGATACTTAGTGGGAAGAATTAGACGCCCTAAACCTAGGCCCTTTCAAAAATACTTGGTTGTTGGACATTCTATCCATATAGATTAGCCTTTCCCGAGTTGTATGTTAGGGTACGAGTCATATGTTTATTAGTTTTGTGTTACCTTATGCTTAGTCTAGTTGAATTTGTCCAAGATATGGTTCAGGGAACAATTTATGGTACCATTTGTACACTAAGATACAACATGTGACTATGTCATCATATTTTGTATATTTTTTGAGTCCATGGTGAGGCCTAGGGTATGAGTTAGGGTTCCATTTATACCCTACAGTACAGTTTGGTGTGCGAGTTGTAGCTTCCTGCGGGTTAGCTTCTAGCTTTTAAGATGAGGGCTTTATGGAAATTTATCACCCCCAAACCCTTAAGCCCCATCCCTATATGACATATTGTAGCTCTTTTTAACATTAATTTGGTGGACCAGACATTCAAAATACACTCTCTAAATCACTCTTGAAGCTAAAGGTGTCAATTTCCTATGTGAATCTTCTTGTATAAGGCATGTATCTATTCCTTCATAGTTAGCTCAAAATATGATATGTTATAAACATTGAATTTGACTTTTTAATTGTGTTTTTAAAGCAAATGTTGAGGGTTTTAATTCATTGTGACAGATATTGCTTACTATTTCTTAAACTTATATTTGTACGTATTTTTTGTGATGTTTCTCACATGTGGGTGCTTGTTGAATGTGTTTTAACAAATGTGTCTTAAGTAACCCTAAATTTGATGATTCGTACTTTTGTTTTAGTCTTGAAAAAAGCATGGCCTTAAAGTGTTTGTGAAAATGTCCAAGAAAAATAACTAGTCACTTGTTAATTGTGTATTGAACTAAGATATTGGTCTAATGAATATGAATGGACTGTGACATTGAGTTAATGAGTCTAAATGCTTGGTAAATGGATATGTAAAGGCCTTGATGGCCATTTAATAGGCTAATTTAGTGACTTTGACGATATGATGTTTAAAGGGGATAGAGTCTTAGCATGGAATTGAATGGTGTTTTGAACTAAAGTTTGGTATAACGATATTAATGAAGAATGAATGGTTTGTAAAGGTCTTAATGACCATAAATAGATTTGCATTTTTGTTTAAACTAAGGCATTGGACTAATTAAACAATTGGTTGTTAAATGGTTTTATAAAGATTGTGTGGTCATATATGTAATGTTGAATTATAGCCTTGGTGGCTTGAATCATCTAATTAGGTTAGAGTAGTTATGTGTTGAAATTAATGGGTGTTAATGCATGGATAAAGGTTTAGAGTTGAAATTGTTGACTAGTAATTGTCACAATGGCTTGTGGCTAGGGTCAACTTGCCATGCAAGACGTCTTGTGCTTAAGTTCCACTTGCTGTAAAAGATGGCTCATGGTTAAGGTCCACTTGCTATATAAGACGGCTTGTTGTTAAGTACCACTTTCTATACAAGGTGTCTTGTGGTTAAGGTCCACTTTATATAAAATATGGCTTATGGTTAAGGTCCACTTGCAATATAAGACAAATTATCATTAGGGTCCACTTGCCATATATGGCAGCTTGTGGTTATGGTGTACTTACCATATAAAATATGACAGCTTGAGGTTAGGGTCCTCTTTTATAATTTAAAGGAAAAGTTAAATGTTCTAAACAATAAGGGTGGAAGGTTTAAGTCCTTCACTGAATGTTTCATGATTGAGTACTTCAAGAAGGCATGTCATGAATTGATCCTTGATTTGTCACATTATGTACCTATTTATGTATGTTTATATGTGTCTGTATAAATATAAATGTGTTTGTATATGATGGTCTGACTTGGTTTTGAACAACTATACTTTATTCTTATCATTGAGTTACATGATACTGCTCTGACCTCTAACCGTCTCTTGATGCTATGTCCTCATATGACATAGGGGGCAGATCTTCTTCGTCTCTTCCTGCACAATGACCAGGAGTAAAAGCAGATTGTGTGGTGACATTGAAGTGGTGAGCTTCCATTCTTTAGAAGGCATACATTTCATAGACTTTTTTATCTTATGTCATAGACTTGTTTTAGACTTGGTTCTAGGTATTTTAAGGGGTATCTCCCGACATATTATAGACATTGGTTTGGTAGAGTCTTTGTTGATGACCGTGGACATAGGTTTGTTGGTTAATCAAACACATTAATGGATTGATTATATACTTCTTAAGCTATAATTGTAGTTTTGTTTCCGCTGTTTTTTATAGCCAAAGTTAATCCAGCACTTGTCGATTGATGCGATGGTTAGTTTGGGTTAATGAGCTGATCTCTGATCTTTGTTGGGCTTAAGATGTCCATATGAAGAGGCTCTATTTTTTTCCTATAATTTATGTTTGTTCACTTTTTAGATCGTGCCTCGATGATCTAAAGTTCATGAAAACTCATCTGTCCCAACTTGGATTGATGTCGATGGGATGCGCTCTTCATATGGGATCCATACTCTGTCTAAGGGTTTGATCCCTAATTTCTCTGGGGTTCAATTTGTTCCTTCGAGTACTCCTTAGGCTAATTTGACGAATGCTGAATTTCATCAGTCTATTCATTTGATTAATCAGTTGGTAGTGTTATAGGCTGTGCGTGGTGCATCTATTACTCTATCTTTTTAGGCCACAAGGGTTGGCCAATTTATGAGGTTGAGTTCTCCAACATTCACTAGTGTTATGATGGAAAAGGAACCTAAGGGTCTTCTAGACGAGATGGAAAAGATTTTCAAGATTATGCATGCCATCAATATAGAAGGGTTGGAGTTTGAAGCTTATCATCTGAAGTATGTGTTGTACTAATGATACGAAGAATGGGACATGGCAAGAGGTGTTGTGGAGAAGTCATCTTTATGGGAGACTTTCTACAATGCATTTTTTTGACCGCATATTTCCTCAGGAGTTGAGGAAAGAAAAGCCAAAAGAATTTATTTTTCTGAAATAGGGGAAGATGTTAGTCAAGGAGTATGCCTTGAAATTTAGCTACTTGTCTAGGTATTTTCCTGAATTAGTGTCTGATATGAGGGCCAAGATGATAAAGTTCTCTTTTAGACTGTCTGGTGAGTTGATCATTCAAAGCAAAACTGCATGGCTGATCACGAACAAAGATATCTCTAGGTTGGTTGTTCATATGCAATAGGTGGAGGAGGAAATAAGAAAGAAGGTTGAGATAAGGGTCGGAAGGGTAAATAGTTTAAGTTTTCTGAGAAGGGTGCACATTAGTAGAGTGGTAGAGATGGGGATAAGTGGCCAAAGAAGAAGTGGGAGAGTTCGGTTCTTTCTCCATAACCAGTGCTCCCTACACAAAGTAGTCGGGTGATAGGTGTTAGTAGGGTTGTGACAGGTTCAGGGTACAGAGTGCCCAATATCAGGCTAGTGAGGGCTAGTCATCTTTATTATGTCCTCCTTGTAGGCTTTATGGATGGTTGCATTGGGGTTTCTACAATGAGGGGAGTGATAAATTTTTCAAATATGGTCAGCCAGGTTTTATGATTAGAAATATCCAGTTGGTAAGGTTTCTTTGGAAATGAACAGGGTTTTAGTTGCCTTTTTATCTGCTCCAACACCAAAGGTTGCTGCTTCTGCATCTGTTTTGACTTTTGGTACCTACAAAGGCCATAATCGGTTTTACTCACTCACTACCCGACAGGAGTCTGAGGTACACGGAATATCTTGACTAGTATGTTGAAACACTTTTCTCAAGATGTTTACTATTTATTTGATCTGGTGTCTTCTTTTTCTTATATGACCCTATTTGAGGATGTGTATTTTGGTTTTTATCCCGAGTTTATTTTGGACTCTTTTTTGTTTCTACATCGGCAGGTGATTCTGTTATTGGTAAAAGTATAGAATATGGGGTGTATGGTATATATTGGTAGTAAAGAGACTTTGGTTGATTTTTATGAATTTGATTTTGTGGATTTTGATGTTATTCTGGATATGGATTAGTTACACTCGTGATAAAAATCCTTATACTATCATACTCATAAGGTTGCCTTTATGTTACCTTGTGAATCGGTTATTGATTGGGAGGTTTATATCATATATTAGAGCTTATAGATTAATATCTAAAGGGTGTCTCTATCATTTATTCTTTGTTAAAGATTCTAACTCGGAAGGTCCTTCATTGCATTAGGTTTTTATGGTGAATGAGTTTCTTAAGGTCATTTCCTAATGATCTTACTGGTGTTCCTCCAGACAGGGAGATTAAAATTTGTGATTGATTAAGTTTTGGGCACTCGTCCAATATTTATTCCTCCTTATATAATCGGTATGGTTGAGTTGAGTGAACTTAAAGACCAGCTTAAGGATCTTTTGGATAATGTTTTCATCAGTCCTAGTGTTTCCCCCTCTAGCGCACTGGTGTTATTCGTCCATAAAAAGGATAGTTCACTTTTAATATGTATTGACTATAGCATTTGTATAAGGTGACTGTTACGAACAAGTATCATCTTCCTCGGATAAATGACTTGTTTGAACAGTTGCAAGGAGCCAAATTATTTTCTAAGATAGATCTTTGATTTTTGTATCATCAGCTTAAGATTTGAGAGGTGGATATAACCTAAGACAACTTTCTATACTCGGTATGGGATCTTTGATTTCTTTGTTATATCATTTTCCTGGACTAAAGCAACAACGATGTTCATGAATTTGATAAATAGCATCTTCCATTAGTTTCTGGATCTATTTGTTATTATGTTAATGGGTGACATTTTGGTGAACTCTGAGAGGAAGAAGGATCATTCCAATCACCTTCGTTTTGTGTTGCAGTCTTTTAAAAACTAATAGTTGTATGCTAAATTCTCAAAATATAAATTCTAGTTGAACAATATCACTTTTTTGGGTCATATTATTTCTAGAGAGGGGATTATGTTGGATCCACAAAAGTTTGTGGTGGTTAAAATGTGGCCTAGACCCTAACTCCAATCGACATTCGACGCTTCTAGGGTTTGGCTTGGTATTATAGAAAGTTTGTGGAAAGTTTTAGATGATAGCTGCCCTATTAACAAAGTGGACTTAGAAGAAGGTAAAGAACTCTTAGTTTGGTGCTTTTGAGGGTAGTTTTGAGAAGCTAAAGGATAAGATTACTTTGGCTCTAGTTTTGACTCTGCCTGAAGGAAATGAGGGGTTTGTGTTTTATTATTACGTTTCCTGGGTAGTACTTGGCTCCATTCTGATGCAGCATGGTTTTGTGATTGCCTATGCTTCTAAGCAATTAAAGGTCCATGAGGGGAATTATCCTACTCGTGATTTGGAGCTGTTAGCCATGATGTTTGTGTTGAAAATTTGGCAACACTATTTTTGTGGAGTGCACATAGATATCATTCAGATCATAAGAGTCTATAGTATGTATTCACTAAGAAAGAACTTAATCTCAGGCAGAGGAGATGGCTTGAGCTTCTAAAGGACTATGATATGAGTCTTCACTACCTCTAAGTAAGGCTAATGTTATTGCTGATACTCATGCAGGTTGTCCATGGGGAGTTTGGATCAAATGGATAAAGTGATACAGGAGTTGGTGAAGGATATTCACTTCTTGGATAATTTTGGAGTTCATATTTTTTACTCTTACAATGGTAGTGTGTTGGTACAGGAAGTGGTACGAGCGTCTCTTAGTGTAGAGATCAAGGAGTAGAAAATGCTAGATCCTATCTTGATGAAAATCAATGGTGATGTTGGAGGGAAAAGGTGGTGGTTTTTGAGATCAGTGGTGATTGTACCTTGTAGTACAAAAGGAGGTTATGTGTTCTTGATGTAGATTATTTTAAAGAAAAGATATCAGCTGCGGTGCATAAATCGTACTATGTTGTTCATACCGGTTCGACAAAAATGTATCATGATGTTAAGGATATACATTGGTGGAATGGCATTAAGAAGGATGTGGCTAAATTTGTGGCCAAGTGTTTACTGTATCAACAACTAAAAGTAGAGCAAATAAGGACTGGGGTTTTGTATTTGGAGATTGAATTTCCCAAATGGAAAAGGGAAGTGATCAAAATGGATTATATTAATGATCATCCTCAATCTTAGAATTAACTTGATTTAGTATGGGTAATTATGGATAGTATGACAGAGTTGGCTTACTTTTTGCTAGTGAGGACTAATTTCTGACTGAGGATTACATGAGGTTGTATCATCATGAGAATATAAAGCTTCATAGGGTACCTTTTTTGATCATTTTTTATTGTGGTGCACTATTTTCAATTGACTTTTGGCGGTTGTCTTAGTAAGGGTTGGGGACTAATGTTAGATTGAGTACTGCTTTTTTATCCACAGATGGATGGGTAGGCAGAAAGAACTATTCAGATGTTGGAGGATATGCTTTGCATGTGTGTTAATGATTAATGTGGTAACTGGGTTGAGTATCTACCTCTTGTAACGTTAGCTAACTGTAACGCCTCGAAAAATAGGTCTCGAAGCGTCACACGGTGCTTGAGGCTACGAGTAGCCCCAAGCTAACCCTTTGAGACATTTTCATTCAGTTCAACACAAATCAATGAGGTTTCCATAAATAACCCTCAAATATCAACAGAGTAATCATCATCCAAGAATAAAAGAATTTCAGAAAGATAACAAAATACGACTTATTAGTCAACTTTCAACATCTATACTAATCTGACAAGCCTCTAAAAAAATCAATAAAACTAGCGAGCCATTGAGACATGCCCCAACTGACTCATACTCAGTTATCAAATGTAAAGGATTCTGTGAAACCAACATTAGACATCATGTCCTCGGAACATGAGGACTCACCACAACAGAGGATATAGAAAAGCGTGCTCGAAGAATCACTGTCAAACCTAGAATTGAGCACCTGAACCTACATTCCGAGAAAATGCAGCCCACATCCGAAGATGTGGGTCAGTACCATGGAAAAGAACCGAGTATATGGGGGTGTATGCAGTTGTATAAACATCATCATCATAAATATTTATAAGAAATATGTATGATGTATGAAAGAGTCACATAGCCCAAAGAAAATCATCATAATCATGAGAGGATGAAATAAGTACAATAACACATGTGAGTCATCATATAATTTGTCAATCACTTTCAGTTCATCAAGAATATCAATTCTCTCAATGTAAATATAATTTAAATCTTTCGAAAGAATAACTTTCAAAATACCACTTCCAAATCACTTTACCATTCACCATAGACACAAGGAAACACACACACACTGGGAGATCCTATAACCGACATAAACCATGTGAGCTACATGAAGTCCAACGTACAACCTACGTTGGGGAGAGTCGTCCCATCCTTACCATCGGAGTAGGACTATAGATATCAAATCCACACAAACTAGTGATCACTATATAAATTAGCCTCAGGCTCACTCCTATGAGGGCAAGTAGTTCTATGGGAGTAAGGTCGTTTTATACCTCCCGCTCAGTTTTAAAGATTTTTCCCGAACTTAGCTCAGATCATTTCAAAGACAATCCACAACAAAACAATTTCAGTAATATATAAATATACATCGGGAGCCATCATCCTTCCCATCTATCAAAATTAACCATGTTATGGATTTCTTTCACACTCGTGTTCAAAATAACTCCATTAAGACCAAAAGGTCCAATCATTCAAAATATCTCAAATATTCAACATCAGTGTGCTTATAACACACTTTCTCAAAAAAACATAATTTTCAATGGGGATTCACAGCCCAAATATCAAAATCAAGATAAATATCATTCAAGATTCATTCTTTATATCTCCACACATGTAAATTCATCTTTCAAAATCATAAATATCAAGATTTCATAATAATCATCATAATATATAGGTTCATGCTTTAAATTCGTAAAAATCAAATAAAAATCATGCCTTTATAAAGAAAATTACTTTTGGGCACAAGAAGGAAAGAGAGTTCTTGTTGAAATACCCCACATACCTTGAATGATGAACTTTAGATCGATACTCATTTTTGAGATGTTAATCGTGCTTTTGAATGATGGTTCTTGGAGTTCTTAAACTCGGAACTTGAAATCTTGAATAAATTTGTAGAATTAATGGTGAACTTTGGAGTTTCTTGAAGTTGGATGTAGCAGCTTAGGGTTGTCATTTTGAGGGAATTTGATGAAATATAATATATGATGCTTCTTGATGCTTCTAATAGGCTTTAATATAGGGTTTGGACGGATTTTGGGTGATGGGGAATGACTAAAAGGCCCCTAAAAATTAAATAATTCTCAAATCTATCCTTTGGTGGACTATTTTGATAGTCTGAAGTAGATCAACTATAACGTTTTACTCCGCTATCCAAATTGGATGAAACCAATTTCATTAGAAAGAGGACTCTTATATATTTCTGTTGATATATAGTATCTCACCCATATCATTGTGTACAAGGAGTTATGATCATTTGAAGTTGACCCAAAAATTCACTTTTGATAGGCTGAAGTAGATCGACCATAACTTTTTGCTCCGATAGAAAAATTGGATGAAACCAATTTCATTGCAAAAAAGACTCACAGAGCTTTCCGTTGATATATACTAGATCACCCAGATCATTATGTAACAAGGAGTTATGATCATTTAAAGTTAGAGTAAAAATACGCCAGGCCTCAGTACTTTTTCCTGCACGTTTTACTGTTCACTACTATTCACGATTTGATCAGAATGTTCATAAGTCGTCGCTCGGGTGTCCATTTTGGATGATCCATATATAGTTGGAAATATTATTCGATACTTTACGAAATGGTGGGTCATAATCTAAGACATTCCGCACAAAAAATTTATAATTCATTCTAGAAGATAGAACCTACCACGTTTACGCACAAAATTTCAACGAAAAATTTCTCGGAGTATTACATCAACCCCCCCTGGAAACATCACCATTGAATGACGCTAGACATGCCAAGATTAGATAGGCAATAGAGCATACAGCTGAAACCATTTGTTAGACTCATCACCACATCGTTTCTCACTCCGAATGCAACATATTCTGCATAAATTAAAGAAACTACTACTGAACACATAATAAATGCAGCTGAACTGCTGCAACTTTTATCAAAAGTGTATGATTTAGGAAAGAACAGTACCTTCGGATTGATCGGAGTTCGCGGAAAATAGGTGCGGGTACTTGGATTGCGTATCCGCCTCAGCTTCCCAAGTTGCACCCTCAACAGATTGGTTTCGCCACAACACCTTGACCAAGGGAACTTCTTTGTTCCTTAGTCTTCGGACATTGAAATCAAGAATCTCAATAGGAATCTCATTAAAAGAAAGATTTTCTTGAATGTCAGCACTCACAGACGAATTCACTACCACAGCATCGCTAATATGCTTTCTAAGATGGAGACATGGAATATTGGATGAACAGAGGACAACTCGGAAGGCAAATCGACTCATAAGCTACCTTACCAACACGACTAAGAATTTTGTAAGGACCAACGTAATAGGGACTAAGCTTTCCTTTCTTTTTGAGTCTCTTCATCCCCCTCATGGGTGAAATTTTCAGATACACTAGGTCACCAACTTCAAATTCAAGGTCTCTCCTTCTAACATCCGCGTATGACTTCTGACGACTCTGTGCAGTTTTAACCTTTCCCTAATTAACTTAACTTTTTCCATAGCCTCAAATACCGAATCAGGTCCACTCACAGCCGCTTCACCCACCTCAAACCAACCTATGGGTGATCTACACTTCCTCCCATATAAGGCTTCAAACAGAGCCATGCCAATACTAGAGTTGAAACTGTTATTGTAAGCATACTCTATCAACGGTAAGTGATCATCCCAACTTCCCTTAAAGTCTAGTGCACAAGCTCTCAACATATCCTCTAAGGTTTGGATGGTCCGCTTAACCTGACCATCGGTTTGCGGATAAAAAGCAGAACTCAAAAGCACTTGGGTACCAAGACCCTTCTGAAAAGCTTTCAAAAATTGCGAAGTGAACTAAGTACCCCTATCCGAAATGATAGACAAGGGAACTCCATGCAGTCTGACTAGCTCTCGAATATACAATCTAGCATAATCCTCAGTAGTATATGATGTATGAACAGGCAAGAAATGAGCAAACTTAGTCAACCTATTAACCATAACCCAAATGGAATCATGATGGGGTCTGGAAGGAGGTAAACCAATCATGAATTCCATATTTATCTCTTCCCACTTCCAGGTGGGAATACTAAACTCTTGCATCAGACCACCAGGTCTTTGGTGTTCAACCTTAACCTGTTGGCATGTTGCACACTTAGCTACAGACACTGATATATCTTTTTTCATGCCACTCCACCAATAGATTTCCTGCAAGTCTCGGTACATCTTGGTGGCACCAGGATGAATATCGTGCCCCGTGCACTTTCTCCATAATCTTTTATCTCAAATCATCAACATTAGGGACACACAATCTACCCTGCAATATCAACACACCATCTCCCCCTTGGGAGAAAACCTTTACTTTTTGGTCCTTGACTGACTCCTTCAGTCTGACCAAACTAGCATCTAAGTATTGCTTTTCCTTCACTTCCGAAACCAAGGAGGATTCGAAACCACTCTGAACCCCTATACTACCTTCAGCAGAGTCAAACAACCTAACCCCCAATCTAGCCAAACAATATACATCACGAGCTAACTCTTTCTTACCTTCTACCATATGCGAAACACTACCCATAGACACTCTACTTAGGGTATCCACCACAACATTGGCCTTGCTCGAATGGTACTACACACTCATATCATAGTCCTTTAACAATTAGAACCATCGTCTCTGCCTAAGATTCAATTCTCTATGGGTAAACATATACTGCAGACTCTTATGATCAGTGAAAGCATCAACATGGTCACCATACAAATAGTGTCTCCAAATTTTCAAAGCAAACACAACAGCAGCCAATTCAAGGTCATGGGTGAGGTAATTTTTCTCATGGGGTTTCAACTCTCTAGAAGCATAAGATATCACCTTACCCTTCTGCATCAATATGCAACCCATCCCAACTTTCAAAGCATCACAGTACACCACAAAACCATCAACACCATCAGACAAAGTCAAAACAGCGACTGAAGTGAGTCGAGTCTTCGACTCCTGAAAACTCTTCTCACAAGATTCAGACCATAAGAACTTCACTTTCTTTTGGGCCAACCGAGTCATGGGAGACCCTATAGAGGAGAAACCCTCAACAAAATGGAATTAATAGCTAGCTAAACCCAAGAAACTTTGGATATCAACCAGAGAAATAGGTCTAGGGTAATTTCTAACAGCTTTGGTCCTTTGGGGATCAACTTTAATACCCTCGGAAGAAATGATATGACCTAGAAAAGCAACTGACCTTAGCCAAAACTTACACTTACTGAACTTGGCAAACAACTTGTGATCTCTAAGGGTTTTCAAAATAGTTCGGAGATGATCAGAATGTTTATCCTCACTACGGGAGTACACCAGTATATCATCAATGAACACTATGACAAACATATCCAGATATGGTTTGAACACTCGATTCATGAGGTCCATGAAAGATGTTGGGCCATTAGTTAACCCAAAAGACATAACAAGAAACTCAAAATGGCCATAACAAGTTTAGAAACCAGTTTTCGGGATGTCACACTCCCTAACTTTGAGTTGATGATAGTTGGAACGAAGGTCTATCTTTGAGAAATAACTTGAACCTTGCAATTAGTCAAATAAATCATCTATTCTTGGAAGGGGGTATTTATTTTTGATGGTGACTTTATTCAGTTGGCGGTAATCAATGTAGATACACAAATAGCCATCTTTCTTTCTCACAAACAACACAGGAGCACCCCAAGAAGAAACACTGGGTCTTATGAAACCCTTATCTGGTAGATCTTTGAGTTTCTCTTTCAACTCCTTAAGTTCTGCAGGGACCATACGATAAGGAGGAATAGAAATGGGCTGAGTATCGGGAAAAAGATCAATCCCGAACTCTATCTCTCTATCAGGAGGTATCCCTAGGAGATCATCCAAAAAGACATCAGAAAACTCATTGACGACATTAACAGATTGGAGAGTTGGAGTCTCAGACTTAGTGTCTTTAACTCTAACTAAATGGTAATTACACCCCTTGGATATAAGCTTTCTAGCTTTAAGGTAAGAGAGATAAAATGTCTCTTGGGTGACACAAAATTCCCAGACCACTCAAACACGGATGCACCCAAAAATTGAAACTTGACCACTCAGGTCCGACAATCAATAAAGCATAAGAAGAATACAGCCAATCCATACCCAGAATCATATCAAAATCTACCATGTCTAACTCAATCAGATCAGCCAACAAGACTCTTTAAAGAACGGTAACAGGACATTTTTATACACTTTCTAGGAAACAATCGAATAACCCACTAAGGTAGAAACTAGGATAGGCTCAGGAATAACCTCAGGACTCATTTCAAAATTCACAGCAATCAAAGGTGTAACATATGAGAAACTAGATCTAGGATCCAACAAAGAATACACATCAAACTGAAATATACAAAGCATACCAATAACAACATCGTGAGAGTCCTCCTATTCCTAGTGGGATGGTAAAGCATAAAATCTATTCTGGCGCTGCCTGCCAGCATTGCTAGAAGAGGCACCCTGAGCTGGGGCTGGGCAAATCGCTGGAACTAGAGCACTAACAGTCTGAGTCTAGGTCTGAGGGCAATAGTCACGATGCCATTGTCCATCCTGTGGACAATCTCTAACTTTGTGACCCATGTTACCACACCGGAAATAACCCTTGTTCTCACCCTAACACTCACCCAAATGAGCCCTACAACACTTAGGACACAGAGAACGAGTTGGCTTACTGCCAGCACTGTACTGGGACCTGGATGCATATGACCTGCTACCTTAATCCTGCCTACCTCTAGGCACGAGAGCACTAGAAGATGATAGACGAACGATCCTGATACTGAGGGCGACTCCCTCCCTGCGATCTAGTTTGACCCTGTTTGTGCTACTCGAACCTAGCTCTCTTATTCCCTCTCATTCTATCTCTCTCCTTAATCTTGTTTGCCTCAATCTATTGGGCATGAGTCATCAGCCTAGAAAGATTCATCTCATTATTTAGTATAGCAGACCTATACTCCTTAACCTTATAACTAGACACTCCAGTCATAAACTTACTCATACTAGCCCAATTATCAGCCACAAAGTTAGGAGCATACTTGTCTAACTGATTGAACTTTAGACAGTACTTCCTAATAGTCATAGAGCCCTGTCGCAGGTTCATAAACTCTTCCACCTTCGCCTCCCTCATCTCCAAAGGGAAAAAATTATCTAGGAATTCATCCTGGAACTCTTTCCAAGTTGTAGGGATAGCTCTCTCACCTCTACCTTTTCTCTAAGGAACAACCCAGTCATAAGCAAGGTCTTTTAACCTATACGCAGCCAACTCCACACTACATTCCTCTGATACATGCATCACCTATGTAATCTTCTGCACCTTCTCTAAAAACAACCATAGATTCTCATCAAACTTGGACACATAGAATTCTAGTGGATTCATCCACATGAAGTCACAATCCTAGCAGTAGCTGAATCACCTCCCTGCTACTATGGAGTCGGGGATGGTTGGCCTGAATATTTTCAGTAACAGCTTGGGCCAGCGCCTGAAAGGCTACCCAAAATTCAGCAAGAGACATGTTTTCATTCAGTGGGTCAGCGGGTTGAGGTTGCTGACCATCATTATTTCTTCTCGCTTGACGTGGAAGCATATTTCTGAAAGAGGAGAGAATGAATCAATAGCAGAGAGAGATACTTTAAGCACGATAGACTTCTGAAAGAAAGAATCACACTTTTTCCTAAAACATCTTGTAGCCTCTTCCTTATAGATGTGGTGCGCCACACACCAATAATCAAGACTCTACTAAACGCGGCTTGTTAGACTCCTTAAGACACCTTCAAACCAAGGCTCTGATACCAAGTTTGTAACGCCCCAAAAAATGGGTCCCGGAGCGTCACACGGTGCTTGAGGCTACGAGTAGCCCCAAGATAAACCTTTGAGCCAATTTTATTTAGTTTAACATAAATCAATAGGGTTTCCATAATTAACCCTTAAATATCAACAGAGTAATCATCATCCAAGAATAAATGAATTTCAAAAAGATAATAAAATACAACTTATTAGTCAACTACCAACATCTATACTAGTCTGACAAGCCTCTAAGACCAAAGGGTCAAATCATTCAAAATATCTCAAATATTCAACATCAATGTGCTTATAACACACACTTTCTCAAAAAACACAATTTTCAATGAGGATTCATGACCCAAATATCAAAATCATGATAAATATCGTTCACGATTCATGCTTTATATCTCCACACATTTAAATTCATCTTTCAAAATCATAAACATCAAGATTTCATAATAATCATCATAAGATATGGGTTCACGCTTCAAATTCGTAAAAATCAAATAAAAATCATCCCTTTGTAAATAAAATTAATTTTGGACACAAGAACGAAAGAGAGTTCTTGTTGAAAAACCTCACATACTTTGAATTATGAACTTTAGATCGATACTCATTTTTTGAGATATTAATCTTTCCTTTGAATGATGGTTCTTGGAGTTCTTGAACTAGAAACTTGGAATCTTGAATAAATTTGTAGAATTAATGGTGAACTTTGGAGGTTCTTGAAGTTAGATGTAGGAGCTTAGGGTTTTCTTTTTGGGGGAATTTGATGAAATATAACATATAATGCTTCTAATAGGCTTTAATATAGGGTTTGAATGGATTTTGGGTGAGGGGGAATGACTAAAACGCCCCTAAAAATCAAATAATTCTCAAATCTATCCTTTGGTGGACTATTTTGATAGTCTGAAGTAAATCAACCATAAAGTTTTACTCCGTTATCCAAATTGGATGAAACAAATTTCATTAGAAAGAGGACTCTCATATCATTTTATTGATACTTAGTATCTCACCCAGATCGTTGTCTACGAGGAGTTATGATCATTTGAAATTGACCAAAAAATTTGGTTTTGATAGGCTGAAGTAGATTGACCATAACGTTTTGCTCCAATAGAAAAATTGGATGAAACCAATTTCTTTGGAAAGAGGACTCGTAGATCTTTCCATTGATATATAGTAGATCACCCAGATCATTATGTACAAGGAGTTATGATCGTTTAAAGTTAGAGAAAAACTACACCAGGACTCAGTACTTTTTCCTACACGATTTACTATTCGCTACTATTCATGGTTCTATCGGAATGTTCATAACTCGTCGCTCGAGTGTCCGTTTTGGATGATCCATATATCGTTAGAAATCTTATTCGATACTCTACGCAATGGTGGGTCATAATCTAATACATTCCACATGGAAAATTTATAATTTATTTAGAAGATAGAACCCAACACGTTTATTGTGATGGACGTGTATTAGACTAACAATAATAGTTACCATTCTAGAATTGTGATGGACCCTATTGTTTGTTGTATGATATAAGTTATATATCTCCTATTGAGTGGTTTAAGCTTTTTGAGGCAGATATGTTTTGCTTGGATTTAGTTCATTAGGCTAAAGAAAAGGTGAATGTGATTTTGGATAGGATTAAGGCTGCCCAAAGATACCAAAAGTGCTATATGGATGTAAGGAATGTGGACTTAGATTTTGAGGTTGGGTATAAGGTTTTCCTTAAAGTGTTGTCTCCCATAAAGTGAGTAATATAGTTTGGGAAGAAAAGAAAGCTTCATCCACAATATGTTAGTCCTTCATTGGTCCTGAGTAGTGTTGGTAATGTTGTGTATGAATTGGTGTTTCCTTCTAGTTTGAGCTCTATTTACTTGGTATTTCATGTCTCTATGTTGAGAAAGTATATATGTGATCCTTCATCGGCTGTTCCTTTGTAAGTATTAGGTATCTTAGATTCTCTTTCCTATGAAGATATCTTAGTTAAAATCTTGGATTGGCAGGTTCATCTATTTTGGACTAAGGTTGTAGCTTAGGTTAACATTCTATGGCAGAACCACAAGGTGGAAGAAGATACTAGGGAAGTGGAAGAAGACGTGAAGTCCAAGTATCCGTATTTATTTCCTTGAATCTTTGTTTTCTAGCTTAGTTAATGGTTGGAATGGATCTTTTGGTGTGTAAATCATGCTTGTGATTACCTTACCCTTCTTTTGAGTATGAATGATCCTAGTGGGGGAGAATTGAAACACCTGGGTTTTGACCCTGAGAAAATTTTTGAATTTTTAGCTTTAGGACATTATAAAACTTGGGGTACTTCTCGTATGATAGGGTACAACTAGGTTTGGTTTGGTCGTATAGCAACCAGTATTGGTTGGTTGGTGTCTATTTAAGTACGATTTGAACATACAATTCGTATGTTAGGGTATAAAGTATGTGTCAATCATATGTTGCCCTAAGTTTAGTCTAAGTTATTCTATTCTTCTAAGGGTATAATTTTATCTTCGGTATGATTTAGCTTGGGTGGTCGTATGTTGGATAGTTTAGGGATCCAAGGTGAGGCTTATAGTACGAGATAAGGGTACCACTTACACCCAGGGTATGATTAGTATGGGGTGGTAGTACCATTTTGTGGGAATATTTAGAAGTTTAAGTTGGGGGTACTCAAGACATTTCCCTTCTTATCCTCTTAAGGCCCCACGACTTATAATAGTCTTGTGATAATATTTAACCTATTTTTAGTCACCCAATCTCTCTTAAAACACTCTCAAATTCCCTCAAGGATCTTTGTTCAAGGAATTCTATGGTTTTATCTCTGTCATCTTCATAATTTAAGGTAAGTACTCCTCCCTCATTATTATTTCCAACTAAAGGCTTGTTTTATGAATTGTTGTCATGGCATAAATGTTGTATGGTTTTGAGTTTTGAAATTTATGTTGGGAGTTTTTCTTACAATGGTTAGTTATGGTTTTCTCATGTTATTTTCTTATGGTTTTCAAATTATAATAGTGGTTGAACATTTGGTGCTATGGGAATGGTTAATTGGTACTAAATGGTAAGGTCTTGGTAGTTATGGTTGGTCTAATTTTAAGCCTTGTGGGATATAAGGGAATACCCCAGAGAACTTAATAACAAACATCTTGTGGGGTACATGGTATTCCCTAAGTTAACTTGATAATGTAATCTATGTGTACATGGGAATCCCTTAATATAAAAAAGATGGAAAAGGACAATACTTGAAAGTTATAGTCGGTATGATGATACCACTACTTGGTTAATAATAAACTAAATTGGTAGTTTTATTGTATGGTAATGGTTTTAACTGGTTAATAGTGAGCGTGATAGCTAATCATGATGTTACAAGTCCAATGGATGGACACTAGAAACTCATATTTGCCTACATGAGAATTGGTCATGGCGGATATATATGATACTTATGGGGTATATGGGAATCCCCTAGGTGCACTGGTATATATTTATCATGGAGATAGAAGGGTACTCCAAAATCCCCTACTCCTATGGTATTTACGATTCATGCAGCTACATGCATCGGGGCCTCTTTAAAAGGTTACAATAGACCCATATAAATCGTGGGTAGTTCTTTGATGGTTAAGATACACATACCTAGGTTAATGGTTTTAAATATATGCTAAACCCAGTTCTCTTTCACTGTATGGTTTATATATATGTATGGTTGTACATTCATCTAGTTGTTAACTTGTCTTCAAAATTTGGCATTATTTAATCTTTATTCTAAGTGTATGCTAGCATTCACCTTATAACCCATCTTTAGGCAGCTGTATCCCTATATTATGTAGAAAATGGCTATTCTACTTCCCTGCTCAGTGATTGATTTTGTGATTAGTTGTTGGATCTAAGTGGTGAGCTTCTATATTTCTAATGGCTCTATTTCATATCATAGATGTATCTACATACTCTAGTTATTTCATAAATATTGGTTTGTGATATTTGTGAGGGGCATATCCTAATTGAATATTGTTTTACATTTTTTAGATACTTTGTAGGACTACTATGGGTTGGTGTGGGTAGTGTCAACAACGATGTCAACCTTAGTATTGACATTGGTATTGGGGATGATACCCTTTGATTGTATTTATGATTGTTCCATCCTATTATGTTATGAACTTGTACTATGTTATTAATTTAGTTTTGGTATTTTTGTTGCTTAGGCATTGGATAGTTGGACTTGCTTGTGTTGGTCACAGTTATGGAACTATCCTTGAGTCTGGAGTTGTACACAATATTATCTTATTATATGTTCAAAATTCACCATACTCAAGGTATGTATTTGGGTGTTAGGTTTGGCATGAAGTGTGGTCCCTAGTCCTGGTTAGACTTGGGATGCCCGTTATGACAAGGCCTCATTTTGGGTCGCGTCATGAACAGTCTGAATTAGTTGGCACAATACCTCAACGTATTCCAGGGACTTGTATTTTGTGTGTCAAGCCTAGTCATTGGTCTATGGTATGCCTCAAATGTGAGTTTTTAGTTCATATGCAGTTATGATATGTTCCCCTCTAGCTTAAGGCTCCTAAAGTATGTTATGATTGTGGGAAGAATAGTCATCAAAGTTGGAGTTAGACTGTGTTTGTTTCTGGGGTGGAGATTTAAGGTTTTCTTTAAGTATAGAGAGGTTCATTATTCATTAGAAAAGTGTCCTCGATGTGGGATTATTAATCATCCAGCTTATCTAAATTAGTCTTAAGGTGTTGTGGAACCTTTAGTTAAAGTTAGTGCACTTAGTACGTAAGTTGGTGACTAAGATGCTCAGTCTATGTTTGGACCCACTGAGATTCATACTTTTTCTAGCATATAAGGATTATGACTCTATATTTCCCTCCTGATAGATGTGTATTTTGTTTTTTGACCTCTACCTTTAGTTTTATTTGTATTACTTTTTTCATAGTCATTGTTGATTATATCCTTCTCTATATATCCTATTTCTAAGGTAAACTCATTTGTAATCTGTTATGCAACTTTGTCTAGTTCATCGCCCAATAGTGGTCTTAATGTTAATGTCGAGGTTTTTTGGCCTTGCTTTTTAGGGTTGTTGGGTTCATCTCCTGGTGACAGTTTGACCTTGGAATTGTTATGGAGTTGGATATTCCATTCTTTCCATGATGTGGTTGTTGTTCTAATAGATTTAAGGGAAATATAGATAGGTTATCTTTGTTGTGAACTCTTTTTAAGTCGGTGAATTGGAAATTCCTTAGCTGGACAATCTTGGTTCATTTCTCGATAGCGTTTTTGACCTTAAAGTTGATAGTATGGTTAGTGCACTATTTTTCTGCAATATGATTAATGGTTCATTTGAGTTAAAGTCTTGATAAATAGGGGATTCAAGAAATCCTCAATTCGCCATTTGTTCATCCTAGTATGACTTTGTGGAATAGTTCTTTATAAGGATGGGTGGGTTTGCGTATTCACTATAGAGATTTAGTATTGGATTGATTGATTTTTGGCCTAGGTTGAACTTCTTCGAGTTATTAGTGTTTTGGTGATCACTAGTTTGGTTTGAAGACTTGGTGAGTTCTTGTGTAAGCTTTGATGATTCATGCTATCTGAAACAACCTAAGTATTGGTCCTAGAGAATCTCTGAGTATTGAGCTCAATACCAAGATAAAGAATCTCCGTACAAGTCATCAGGCCTTCATACGAGTCGTATAGCATTATATCGTAGGCCACCATCTGTGTGTTTCAAACTCTCTTCCCTAAAAATGACTAGACTCTACAAATCGTAGTGACTCTATACAAGTCATTATTTGCGATTCATAGGGTGACCAGTAAGTTACCCAAATTGTTTCGTCTTTGATACAACTTGGACCCTCTGAGCTATAGGGTCACTTGAAGAGTCGTGTGAGGTGATTCATTGGGTCAACAATGTGTTTTTTCCCTTGAAACTGTCTTGACTATGACTTGTGGGGATGAACCTTTATGTGGCTTTATGAGTCGTAGAGTGAGCCATAGTCGCTGGCAATAATTTTTCAGCTTTTACTTAAGGGCACTTTTGACATTTCCCCTTTTACCCACTTATGACTAACAACCATAAAATATATATGGGGCATTATTTTAACTCTATAACAAATCAAAACATATTCTATTCTACCTTAAATTCTTTCAAGAAAAAAGTACCTTGGGTTTCTAAAGGTTAACTATCTAAAGCTTTAAAGGTTTAATTATCTCCGTAATCCTTTATTTTTCAAGAATGATACTTTTTCCCAATTCTTATTATGTGAAAAACATGTATTTAAATGGGTAAATTCGATGGTTTTGAATGTGGGTTCCAACATCGTTGAGAGTTTTTGGAATGGTTGGTTGTTAAATCATTTTCCTATGTGTTATTATGCATTTCGTATACTTTATTAATGGTATTGAACATGTGACGTGCATAGGTAACTAAGGGATAAAGGTTTCCCCCACAATTGATACTTTGAAATTGGAATTGGTTTTGAATAAATGTGTTCCCTAAACCCACTTGTGTAAATGCCTTTGAATTGTGAAATTGTTACTTGGTTAGACTTACTCACCTTTGATAATGCATCGGATAAAAAGTTAAACAATGAATATGGTCATTAAGGCCTTGTTGGCTATATGTTGATACACAATGGAGTCGAGGTATTCCCCCAAGATAATGTGATTTTAATGACATAGAGCTAATTTTTCAAGTGTAGGGGTATGATGTTACCAATGGTGTGACTTAATGGTTGGATCTTTGGTTAGTAAAAGGTTATGTGAAACATGCTTTTAATTGGGCTTTAATAGGGGTTATGTAGTTGTGATGTGAAATGAGAGGTCTTAAGAGACCAATACTGGAAATTGCAGTTGCCGACACAGGGGTCTAAATGACTGAGAGGTTCAAGTCCCCCTTATTATATAATTTGGGTGTTAGAGTCCCCCATGTTATTGATGGAGTGAATAAGTCGCTTTTGCTATATGTCGGGTGGTTTGATTCCTTGCAAATAATATATTTGATTATTCTCTGGTTTGTGCCGTCACATGCACTAGAGCCCTTTAAACTTGGAAAGAGTTGAACCTATCTAGACCATAGGATCCATGTGTTGATAGTTATGCTACACACTCCAACTTAATGATTTTGAATAACATGATAAGCCTTGTCCCCTATCCCGGTGATGTTGGGTGTATTTGTGCATTCTAGCACTACTATTCTATCTAATTTAGCTTTATTTTGAGGATGATTCTTATTCTAGATGTGTTAATAATGATATAAATAAGCATTTATGTGTCCAAGGATGCTTTTGCAATGTTTAATGGTGGATTCACATGAATTTTGATTCAATTTGAGCATTTAGAGTTCAACCGAGAAAAGTAGTGCAACTAGCTTGAGCTAGGTGTTTTTCTAGTCTATTATCTTCGGTTCTAATGTGTTTTAAGGAGTTACTAAGGTTTTTATTATTTATTAATATGTGAAACAACTTAGTTATAATATTCAAGGGTCAATTGGATCAAGAAAAGAGTAAAAACAATAAGTTAAAGCTCAATGTAAATTTAGCCTATGCCTATCTTGTGTTTGTAGTTCATTGTAGAGGATGTTCTATTGTTTTGACCTCTAAATTGTTGTGTTTAATTCTATAGGATGATTGATTAATGGACTATGATGATATATGAAGTATTTACAAGCTTGAAATTATGTGGAAACAACTCAAAAAGGCTTGGAATGGATCATAGAATCACATAACACACCTTGACGGCAATTTTGATACCTGAAAAGTATTGGGAGAGTGTGGCCGAGTGAGAAGTCATCTTGGCACGTGCGACACATAAATGGATTCATAAGGAACCCAAAATAGAGAACCAATATGAAGTCGATGCATCATATCGATGTACATAATGCGATAATTGATGTGGTGCTTCACTGGGTTCACAGACGACCAAAAATTGTTTCCTTGTTCAACAAGGCATGGGCTATTTCTTCTACTATATATAGGACATTATTCATGTTTTTTTACTAACTTTTGGACATCCTTGGAAGATATTGGAGGCTACACTACTTCTTTTCAGGTTTTTTTGTCATTTGGTTATTTTAGTTTCTTTTATGGTTTGTATCATTAATCCAAGGAATTGGATGATGAATATTTCCATTAAAGGCTAACATTCTTATTCGGGGTTAAGGACATGATCATGATTATTATAATTTTGAATTAGTTTGTTAATTTGCTTATATTTATTGGTTGTTTATTTATTCTTATTTTAACTATTTTAAGGATTAGCTACCCATATAATACATCAATTTTCAACCTTGTAATCTCTGGAGAGGGAATAGGGAGATAGAACATGGGAATAAGCAAAGTATGGTTCTTGTTTCTTTATAAAATAAGGAATTTGAATTATTAGTATCTAGGACACGGATGTACTAGGCCTTACTTCATTCTCACGTAGGATGATATTTTTAAAGAACTTAAGTGGACTATTACATCCCCGTTCAATGATGAAGTTGTAAGGATCAACTTAGGTAAAGGATTAGAGAATGGGAAACTATGATTATGCAATTAACCCTGCGAATCAACCACCACAATAAGCAATTTAATGAATGAAGTTCAATAACGTAGTATGATTGTTCGTAAGCCTTAATCCTTGATCTCTATCCTTTGATTGTCCAAAGTCATTTACTTTTCTGCATTAGTTTAGTTTCTTTTTAGTTTACAATTATTAAACCTCCTTGTTTACTTTTTCTCAATCATTAAACTAGAATTAGATAGGCGGCGAACACAAGTCCTTGAGAGGCCAATACTTGGGCTTCCTTGAAGCCACTTTACTACTTGATAAGACCACATACACTTGTGTGTACGCTTGGCCTCTATCAAGGTTTTTGCGCCATTGCCGAGGACTTTTTATTAGGCAACTATCTTATTTTTAATTTTTCTATATTGAGTTGTAAGTAGTTTTTGTTTAGTTTCTTTTTATTTTCCTTTATTTCTATTTTCCTCACACTCTTCTCTAGATGTTAGTCTGGGATAGATGGTTTTCGAGTGATGACAATTCTTGTTATTTTTGTGAAGGACACCACCTTGTGGCTTATGGCCCATATTTTTATGAAAGTGCATGGATGGAACCTTCACAATATAATGTAGATAATTCAAGGAAGTTTGAGTAATCAAAAATTGATATTGTGAAAATTATTAAAGAGATGCCACTGCCGCCATGTCTATAGTGGCTAAGCAAAGAAATATATGAGGAGGACATTAGCAAATTTATGGAGCAAACACAAGAATCACAATCACTCGATTGTCATCTTTATCTTGAGACTGAAAGTGAGAAGGTGTATAAAAGTGAAGGTGTTGTAGATTGCGTAAATTTTGAAGTAGGACTATTTGGGCCTTATTCTAAGCACTTTTCTACATTATGTTTAGATGATGTCATCATTTAAAATAGTGGAAGAGTGTGAGGATGAGGAACAAGAATCCTATATTTTTTATTTTGCACCGATTAAGCAACATAAAACACACCTCACTTGAAGGCCGAGTGGTTTACCATGCATATTCCATTACTCAGTTCCTTAATTTTTATACCATCTGTTTATTATCGAGGAAAGAAGATGGATGCAATGTTGTGGGTGAAATTTATATCTTCAATATGGAGGAAAAAGTTGATTGGGTCGTGCCGCAACACTAAATTAGGCGCTTCTTGGGAGGCAGCTCAAGTTAAGGTATGTTTTCTTCTTAGTTTTTTCATTGTTTTTATTTTGCATAGTTTTTGTTTTTGGTTGAGTCACAGGTTAATGAGAAGTTTGAGTACCATAAACTTGAGCTTGAAGTATGGCAAAGAATGAATGTGGGGTCCCATGGATCTCCTTTATGTGAAGATGCTACTAGGTAGGCCTTGAGGCCTCAGGGAGTATTTCATCTCTTACCTTTAAATTCACTTTGGGGATAAAGTAGATTTTTAAGAGTGGGGTGCAGGAAATTCCCAAATTTTGACTCAATTTAAAAATTTTAGGTTAGGAATATGTGAGATATTCTTGTTGGTGCTATTTTTGATAACATGATACAAGTGAGTTTATTTGCAAAAGCATGTTGATTGATGCGAATTGCTATTTTTTAAACTTCTAGGCTCAAGTTTATGATTTTTTTCATATTGGCTTAATTTTGAATTCATGCTATTGTTGGTTGGGAGTCTATGATGATCCTATTGAGTTGAGCATGTGCCATGTGTGTGTAAGGTTTTTCTTAGTATATTCCTTGTTGTATGTGATCTCTAGAACTTGCCCAGTGTGTGTGTGATGAGAAATAAAGAATGTAGGTTTAGGAGATGATATAGGCATTTCTTTGATAGCCTTATTTTTTTATCTTCTTTTTACCTACCCTTGTTCATTATCCTAGTTAACCCCCATTGAGCCTTTAGCTTTTTCTTTGGAAACCTCATAAGTAGCCTAATTCCCTTCTTTGATAGACCGTAATTTGATCCATAAATCTCCTAAGTGCTTTAATTAAAAAAATTAAGAAAGGAGTTAAGATATTAAAGAAGAAAAAGGTGAAATTGTGCCCCAAGGTAATGGTTATTGGTATACAATTGATGTGTGGTGGATGGTTGTGATATAAATTATGCAAAAAATATTTCCATGATTGTGAAAAAAAAGAGAAAAATTAATTCTTGTTGTAGTTACTACGTGTCCACCAAGTGTTGGTGAAAATGCTTAAAAGAGATGGGGCAAAAATAAAAGAATGGGGTAGACAAAAATAGTGTAATTTGGTTGTTGGAGATTAGTTTTAAATGTTTAATGTAGTCTATTAAAGCGCTTAGAGAGGTTAGTAACTATTCCCAAATAGTTTCTACCCGTCTCTTAGCCTACAATACAACTCAGAAAAGTCCTACTTGATCCTAAACATTACATTTGACTATTAGCGGAGCATTACACTGAGGGAAAGCCTATGATTCATTATGTCTAACTTGTGAATTCTTTGTGAGAGTAAGCGTAACTTTATTTGTTTACACATTGTGATAAATTGCATTATTGTGAGTGATTATGGGTAACTCTCTTGTGGTGAGAATCATATGCTTGATGAATATGGGTGATTCTTGTGATGCCTTTAATAGATCAATATGCATGATTTTTCCACTTGTTGAGTCCATTCTTGAGGCTAGGATGTTTTCGAAGTAGGATTCTTGAGCTTACAATTGTGTATAACATGCTTTGTATTGTAAACTTGCATTCCGTGTAGTCATTGTAGTGCTAGCTTTAATCTCTTGCATGTATTAGAATTGTGGAATCTCTTCAGCTCATGGTGTTTGTAGTTAAGAGTTGTTCGAAGATGAACAAGGCTTTAAGTGTGGGGTGGTGATTTTCAGTGTATTTATGCATTCTAGAGCTACTATTCTAGGTTATTTAGCCTTATTTTGAGAAAGCTTCTTATGCTATATGTGTTAATAACGGTATAAATGAGCATTTATGTGTAAAATAATGTGTTTACAATGTTTAATGGTGGATTCACATAAGTTTTGATTCAATTTGAGCATTTAGGGTTCAACCAAGAAAACTAGTGTAGCTAGCTTGAGCTAGGTGTTTTTCTAGTCTATTATGTTTGGTTCTAATGTGTTTTAATGAGTTACCAGGGTTGTTATTATGTATTTATATGTGAAACAACTTATTTATAATGTTCAAGGGTCAATTGGATTAAGAAAAGAGTCAAAACAATAAGTTAAAGCTCAATGTGAATTTAGCCTATGCTTAGCTCGTGTTTCTAGTTCATCATTGAGGATGTTGTGTTGTTTTAAGCTTTAAATTGTTGTATTTAATGCTATAAGATGGTTGGTTGATGGAATATTATGATATATAAGGATATACAAGCTTCAAATTTGGCGGAAACAACTCAAAACGGCTTGGAATGTATCACAAAAGCACATAACGTATCATAACGCAAATTTAGATACCTGAAAAGTATTGGGAGAGTGTGGGCATGTTAGAAGGCATCTTGGTGCGTGAAATACATAAATGGATTCTTAAGTTACCCAAATAGTAAAACAACGTAAAGTCGACGCATCGCGTTGATGTACACAATGTGATAATCGACGCGCTGCATCACTGTGTTCACAGATGACCAGAAACTGTTTCCTTATTCAATAAGGCATGGGCTATTTCTTCCACTATAAATAGGACATTATTCACGTTTTTTTACCAACTTTTGGTTATCCTTGAAAGATATTGGAGGCTACACAACTTCTTTTTAGGGTTTTTATCATTTTTTTATCTTAGTTTCTTTCATGGTTTGAATCATCAATCCAAGAAATTAGATGATGAATATTTCCATTAAAGGCTAAAATTCCTATCCGGGGTTAAGGACATGATCATGATTACTTTCGTTTTGAATTATGTTTGTTAATTTGCTTATCATTATTGGTTGTTTGTTTATTCTTATCTTCACTACTTTAAGGATTAACTACCTTAGAACACATCAATTGTAAACCTTGTGATATCGAGAGAGGGAATAGGGAGATAGAAAAAGGGAATAAGCAAAGTATGGTTCTTGTTTCTTTATAAAATAAGGAATTAGAATTACTTTGTAGGATAATGATATACTTTGATGCCTTACTTGATTCAAACTTAGGATGATATCTTTATAGAACTTAAGAGGACTATTACATCCCCGCTCAACAACCATGATAAGAAATTTAATGAATGAAATTCAATCACGTAGTATGATTGTTTGTAAGCCTTAATTCCAGATCTCTATCCTTTGATTGTCCAAAGTCATTTTGTTTTCCGCATTAGTTTAGTTTCTTTTTAGTTTACAATTCTTCAACCTCCTTGATTACTTTTTCTCAATCATTTAACTAGAATTGGATAGGTGGCGAATGCATGTCCCTGAGAGATCGATACATGGGCTTCCTTAAAGCCAATTTACTACTTGATAAGAGCACGTACAATTGCATGTGCGCTTGGGCGCTGTCACCCAGCATATTATTCATGTATTTGTATGATGGTGTTCACATAGTTTTAATTGGATTAAACTTTGCATTATTTTATCCCTTATCACTGACTTACGTGCTAGCACTTAAACCACTAAATATTTTTGAAGGTTGTATACCTACACGATGTTGGCACCAAAGATACTTCTAATTTTTATTTGCAGAGTTAGCATGCTTCATCAATTGGTTGGGGTGAAGTGGCGGGCTTCCATTCTCTTAAAGACTTGATCATATCACTAGTTTTTTTCCTTTATGTTGAATTGAAAACTTTACATTATCATTGTCATTGTCAGTTTTAAAGTTGGGGGCATGTCCTGACTTAGATTGTCTATTGATGTTTTTTAGAGGGATATGAATATTACTATCCATTGTATTGTTGTGATAATTAATCCTTTTAGTTGTTTTAAATGTATTATATACTATTTGGTTATATATTTGGATTTCATCTTCTACTAGGTTTTATATTCTATTTGGCTAAACAAATGGGGTGGTCTCTGATCCTCCATGAGCATTAGACACCCATCATAACTATGTGCCAGTTTGGGTAATGACAAAGTTTGTATCAGAGCCAAGGTTTGGTGTCATTGGATATCTATAGGGTCGTGTCATGTAGAGTCTCTTTTATTGGTATGTAATGTGCTACATTTATAAGGGAGAGGCTACATAGAATTTATGAATTTTACTTATTCTTGTGATTGACTTTCTGGCTGTAGAGTCTAAGATCTTAATATAACCTCTAATTCACATTTGTTTACTGTTTAAATAATGCTTCCCAGAAGACCTGATGCTCATGAAATGCCCTCTATATCGATATGGGAAAATATGGGTGGGGATCGTCCTACTAAAGAAGTTCATACCCGATCTAGGGTTGCTGCTTATGGTTGACCTAGTAGAGTTCCACTAGTCCCCACTAATCCTTCTCTCTTTGGTGACACTTCTGCTCAGTCACCTCTAAGAGATATTACGAATGCAGAGTTTCATTGCTCTATTAATATGGTGACCTAGTTTGTGAAATCTCAGTTATGTAAAGCAGGTCCTGCTAGTGTTATTGTGAGTTATTCTAAGGCCACTAAAGTTGGCCATTTCATACGGCTGAATCCTCCGACCATTACTAGCTGTATGGTTAAGAAAGGTCCTCAAGGGTTCGCAGACGAGATTGAGAAGATTCTCCATATAGGGCATGCTTCTGACTCTAAGTGTCTGACTTTATTGTATTTAGGCTGAAGGATATGGCGTATAGTGGTATTAGGTTTGGGATCAACCTTAGGGTGATGATTGGGAGTTTGCATTATGGGAGGATTTCTTTAGTGCTTTTCTTGATCACTTCTTTCCTTGTGAGTTAAGGGAGGTAAAGGATGAGGAGTTTATGAACATAAATTGAGGAAAGATGACTGTGAAGGAGTATGACTTGATGTTTCTTCAACTATATTATTATGCTCATATGCTTGTATCTAGTATGAGGCCTGAGATGAGAAAGTTTTCATCAGGCTTGTCTCAAAACATGTTGTTGGAGTATCAGTCTGCCTTGCTAAATAATGAGATTATTATCTCTAAGCTTGTGCTCCTTATCTCCTAGCATCTGTTGATTGTTATTTTTAGAGTAACAATGGATACAAGGCAAAAGGTGACCAATATCAGGCTACGGAGGCCTAGTCAGCTCGATCCCATCCTCTTTGTAGATTTTGTGGGTAGTTACACAATGGATTTTGTAATGAGTGGTGGGATAGGTGTTTCATATGTGAACACCTTGGAAACTTTCATTCAAGAAATATTACTATATGGGCAAATAAGGTGTCGATCATTGCTTCTTCTTCTGCCACACCAAAGTGTGCTACTTCTGGCTCTGGCACTTGTTAGATTGTCTATATTCTTTTGCCACCAGTAAGGAATCTCATATGTCTCCTGATGTTATTAATGATACATTAAAACTCTTTTCTCATGATGTCTATTGTCTTCTTAATCCTTGGTCTACTCTTTCATATGTGACCCCGTATGTGGCTACATATTTTGGTTTTGATCCTGAGTGTATTACAGATCCCTTTTATTTTTCCACCTTAGTTGATGACTCCATTATGCCTAAAATAGTCTACAAGGGTTGTATGGTATCTATCTATGTTAGGGAGACCTTGGTGGACCTTATAAAGTCTGACATTTTAGATTTTGATGAGATTCTGGGATAGATATGTTGTATTCATGCTATGGCTCTCTTGATTGTCGGACCTAAAGGGTAAGTTTCCAATTCCCAAATAAGCTAGTTATTTAGTGGGAAGGTAGTTCCCTAGTGACTACGGGAATGTTAAATACTTATCTTAGAGCTCAAAACTTGATTGATATTTGAAGGTCCTTCTTTATAATGTCTTCTTGTTGTCTGTGAGTTTCCCGAAGTGTTTCTTTATGATCTTCATAATGTTCCTCTCTATAGAGAAATTTATTTTGGGATTGATCTTTTACTAGATACTCATGCTATCTCCATCCCTCCTTATAGAATGGGTCCGCCGAGTTTAAAAAACATAAAGAGCAGTTGAAAGATCTTCTAGATAATGTTTTTATCTGCCTTATTTTTTCTGCATGTAGTGCTCTATTCTCTTTATTCCTAAGAAGGATGAGGCCCTTCGGATATGTATAGACTACCATCTATTGAATAGGGTGATCGTGAAGAATAAGTATCCATTTCCTAAGATTTATGACCTCTTTGACGAGCATCAGGGTGTTAAGTACTTATCCAAGGTTGATATTCGCTTGGGTTACCATCAGTTGAAGATTAGGGAGGTGGATATCCTTAAGACAACCTTACAAAATTGGTATGGTCATTCAGAGTTTTTGGTGATTTTCTTTGGTTTGACTAATGCTTTAGCGGTATTTACGGATCTTACAAACCGAGTATTTTTTTAGTTCTTAGATTTGTTCATAATTATGTTATTGATGGTAATTTGGTATATTCAAAAAGACAGGTATATTATGTCGATCATCTCCATATAGTGTTGCAGACCTTTAAGGAATAGCAATTTATGCTAAATTATTTAAGTGTGAGTTATAACTAAATCTTTTCACTTTTTGGTGTCATGTTTTTTCAAGTGAAGGGATCATGGTGGATACATAATAAGTTGTGGTGTTTAAGAAGTGGCCTAGGCCTATGACTCTAATCGATATTCAGAGAATCATGGGTTAAGATGATTATTACAGATGGTTTATGGAAAGTTTGTCTTCTATTGTTGCCACATTGACAAAGTTGACCTAGAAGAAGGTAAAGTTATTATGATCGGATGCTTACAAGGGTAGTTTTGAGAAGTTAAAGAATAAGTTTAATTAGGCTCTAATTTGACCCTACCCAGGGGTATCGATGATTTTGTTGTTTATTATGATGTGTCCAATGCGGGATTGGGTAGCGTGTCAATGCATCACGGTAAGATAGTTGCATATGCGTCTAGGCAGTTGAAGGTACATTAGAAGAACTATCTGATGTGTGATTTGGAATTGTTATTTGTTGTCATTTCTGTAAAGATTTGGCATAACTATTGTATGGGGTTCATTTTGACATCTTGTCAAACCATTAGAGTTTGTAGTATGTATTCACCCAAGAGGAATTGAATCACAGACAAAGGAGATAGCTTGAGTTGCTCAAGGACTATGACATAAGTCTTCGTTATCATCTAGGTAAAGCTAACGTTGTTGCTGATTGTCTTAGCAGGTTATCCATTGGAAGTTGTCTAATATTGATGAGGATAAGTGGGATTTTGTAAAGAATATTCACCATTTGGAAAATCATGAAGTTTTTATCTTAGGCTCTAAGGATTGTGGCATTATTGTGCAAAAGGTAGTGAAGTCATATCGTGGTGCTGAGGTGAATGAGAAGCAGGTCTTGGACCCTATATTGATGCAAATAAAGGATGATGTGGGTCACTATATAGTGATGGAATTTGTGATTTATGGTGATGGTATCGTGTGGTGCCAAGGTAGGAAATGTGTTCCCGATATCGATAGGATGTGAGAAAGAATCTTAGATGAAACTCATGAGTAGAGGTACACTGTTCATCCTAGATTTTCAAAGATATATCATGATTTACAACATATATATTGGCAGCATAACATAAAGATGGAGGTGATAAATGCTCTGTGTATGGTTTGTCAGTAAGTGAAGGTGGATTACTTGAGGCCTGGTGGTTTGTCTCAAGAAATCTATTTTCTTTCGTGGAAATGGTAAGTGGTTAATATGGATTTCAGTATTGGTCTTCCACGCTCTTGCCTTCAATTTAATTCCATTTGGGCCATCATGAATAAGATGACTAAGCCTGCTCACTTCATGCCAGTGAATACTAATTATTCAGAAGATTATTAGGCTAAGTTTTTCAATGAGGTGATCGTGAAGTATCATGCTGCTACAGTTTGCATCATATCTTATCGAGGTGGTTAGTTATTATGCAACTTTTAGCATTTCTTTTAGAGAGGTTTGGAGACTATAGTGAGTCTTAACATCGCCTTCCACCCCCAAGCGGATTGACAAGCGGAGAGGACCATTTAGATGTTGGAGGATATTTTAACATCTTGTGTTCTTGACTTTAGTGGTAAGGGGGTAGATCATTTTCCCTCATAGTGTTTGTGTATAATAATAGCTATCCCTATAATATTGGTATGGCTACTTTTGTGGGTCTTTATGATAAGAGATTTAGGTCTCATATTAGGAGTTTTGAGGTCGGTGAGAATAGGTTGTATGGTCTTCACTTGGTTCACTAACCTATGGAGAACGTAAAAGTGATTAAGGTGTCTCCCATGAAGGGAGCGATGTGGTTTTGGAGTAAGGGGAAGCTCAACCCTTATTTTGGTTTTCCGTACCGTATTTTGAGGCAAGTGGGAAATTTGACTTATGAGTTGGAATTGCCTTCAAACTTGGGATCTATACATCCGGTCCTCCTTGTGTCATGTTGAAAAATATGTGGGTGATCTTTCTTTAGTTGTTCCTTTTGAGAGTATTGGTGTTTCATAATCCTTGTCTTATGAGGATGTCCCGAATAAGATTTCTAATAGGCAAGTTTGCCAATTGCGAGCGAAGGACGTGGCTTCAGTTAAGATTTTTTGGAGGAACAAAAATTGTGAAGGAACTATATCGTAAGTAGAAAAAGACACGAAGTCCAAATATGCATTATTGTTCAACACTTGGGATACTCGTTATTAAGGTATGTATTAATCTTACTGACTTTGTTTTTTGACATTGATAAAGAAAATTATGATTTCCATAACTTCATTATTTTCTGTCTTTGTTAAAGGTAAGTGTGGGAGTGGTTCTATGTTAAATCTTGCCAAATGATTCCTTTACCCATAATTCGAGGATGAATATTCCTACTGGGGTGATAATAAAACACCCTAAGTGTTGATCCCGGAGAAATTTCTTATGTTTAAGCCTACTGCCTAGATAACGTCTCTCCTTACAAGTCATATAGACTCAAATCATAGACAAACCAAGGTTGTGTAAAACTTCTTCCCTAACAACAACTAGACTCTATGAGTTGTATTGACTCTATACAAGTCATTATATGTTAATCATAGGGTAACCAATGAGTTACCCAAATAGTTCTATCTTGGATATGAAATGGACCCTACAAGTCATAGGGTAACTTGATGAGTCATATAAGGTGATTTAAAGGGTCAGTAGTATATATGTGCACTTGAAATTATCTTGACAACGACTCCTTTTGACGAGTCGTTATGTGACCTTACGAGTCGAAAAGTGGCTTGTGGTTACTGACGAAAAATTTTCAGCTTTTAATGAAGGGGCCTTTGGACCCCTTTTCGTTACTTGTGACCCACAACCATAAAATACCTTTGGGCATTATTTTCAACCTTTAGAAAATCAAACACATTCTTTTACTCTCTCAAATTCTCTATAGCAAAATGTACCTTAGCTTTTCGAAAGGTTTACCATCTATAGCATTGAAGGTCAAATTCTCTCAGTAATCCTTGATATTGAGGCATGTTACTCTTCCCCAATTCTTATTTTATGAAAAACATGTATTTAAATAGTTTAATTGAATGGATTTGAATAAGGTTTTCAACATGGTTGAGGGTTTTTGGAATGGTTGGTTCTTAATTATTTTTTAGATGACTTATTAGGTATTGTATATGCTTTATTATAGGTTTTGAACAGGTGGGGTTAATGGGTATGGAGAATAAACTAGGTGGTCATGGTTTCCCCCATAATTAATTCTTTAAAATTGGAATTGGTTATGAATAAATGTGTTCCCTCAACCCACTTGAGTCAATGGCTTTGAATTGTAAAATTATCACTCTCTTTGACTTGCTCACCTATAATAATGCATTGCGTATATATTTAAACAATCAACATAATTTTTGAAGGCCTTGTTCACTAGTTTTGATCTAATGACAAAAGGGGGTCGAGGTATTCCCCTAAGCTAATGTAATTATTATGGTATAGAGATAATTTTACAACTGCAACGGTATGTCGATATGTAATTCCCCGTATTTCCCTAGCATAGTTTATCTCTCAGTACATGAAAATTCCAACATAAAACTTTCAATATACTTAGAATTTTCAAGTTTAAAACCCATCATCTTGTATGTAATTCTGTCAGCTTCCCAACGATACAAAATTTGCTTTAATCTGATAATCGGGTAAGAAGTTATGACGATTTTAGTTTCAGCAGTCAGATTCCATGATACCACCGTGTCATGGATATAGGACAAATGGCATTCATCAGTTTCTAGTAAGACACCACGATTCGCGTAGCAGTGAATTTCCAGTTCCCAATTGGCATTTCCAGTATGTTAACACGATAGCACCATGTCGTGCCATTGGGTATATTCATAGTTTTCATTTTCCTGGTAAAGCACCACAATTTCCATCTCGTTGTGCCAAGGAGAAATTTAGCACTTGTCCTTGGACTGTACTAACCAACAAGTTCCATTGACTCATTGCGATGGCACCGCATCGCGGTGATTGTTAAAATCAGGATTCTAGTGACTAAAATTTTAAATTCTTTTAGGGACAGTTTGGTCTTTTTTAGCGACACTAATCACTCTAAACACGTGATTTATCCCCTAATAACCTAGTTAGGTCATTATTCTAAACAATTACCCCCAAAATCAATAGCATTTATCAATTAGCAAAATCTTAGCCTTCAAGAATCAAGGTCAATCTTAAGAATTCCACAAGGAAACTTTAAGAACCCATCTTCCTAGGTATGTTAGATGTTCATCAATGGGTCCTTACCACCCATGGAGCCCAAGAATCCTTTTTCAAAATACAAGATTGAGATTCCATTAATTACATGTTTTAGTTGAATTATATTCATGTGTGAATTATTTTATGGCCTTCAATCCAAGATTAAATTACAAGTTTTATGAAATTAAGATAGCATGTGTGATGAATTGTGTGATTCTCATGTTAAACTCTAGAATTTACAAGTTTAATATTGTAGCCATGATATTTACATATGTTTATTAATATGTGAAATAATCATACTCCCTAATTATTTGTTACAATACCTATGTGAATTGAATAGGATAATCTAACATATTAGCATGTGTTCCCATTCATGTACAAGTTCTTTGCATGTAAGTGTTTGTCAAAATGTCTCAATGAATGAATCATGACTAAGTGATTAACTGTATGCTTTCAAGATTGTGCGATGTTTTACTATTGATGCAATTGAGTCCTGGGCGTATTCAATACTCGAAAAATCAAGTTCTTTACCTAGATCAAAGTAGCTACAGAATACTTCAGTAATGTCACAAACAGTCATACTTAGTCCATTACAAAACTCAGTCACACGTAGTCTTGTTCAGTTCAGTATAATAATAAGTGTCATTCAGTTGGGACTAGGATTCAACATCGAGCGAACCCAAGGATGGGGGCTTGCCTTTCAGTAGAGGGTGTGATCTTTATTAGTAGTCCTTGGGTTCCAGAACTATGTAGCCAGCGTAGGTTGAGATATCAACCAGCCAGTTGAGGGTTGATAAGGTATTTTACCTGCCAGATAGGGGTAATATCGTTCTCATTAGGACACTTACTAGATAAGGGTGACTCTTTAGACTATTAGTACCTGTGTCACGGTATTAGCACCCTTGGGGTGCATTTTGATGTGTTAACAGATAACAAAACCTTTCTCTATGTGTTCTCTTAGAATAATTTGAATTTGCATCAGAGAAGGTGGTTAGGGTTGTTGAAAGATTATGATATGAGTGTTTTGTATCATCCAGTCAAGGAAAATGTAGTGGCAGATGTTCTTAGTGGGTTGTCTATGGGGTAGTATTGCTCATGCTTAGGATGGAAAAAAGAAGTTCGTTAAGGAAGTTCATCAGCTTGCCCAACAAGGTGTCCGATTAGTCGATTCAGTAGAGGGTAGTGTGTGGGTGCAGAATAGTTCAAAATTATCTCTGGTTTCTAAAGTGAAGGAAAAGTAGGATAGATATCCCACTCTAGTTAAGTTTAAAGAGACAATCATAGATCATAAAGTAGAGGTTTTTCTCCCAAGGAGGAGATAATGTGTTGCGTTACCAGGGTCAGTTATGTGGGTCAGGTGTAGATAACTTGAGGCAAAAAATTCTTGTTACAGTGCAGGATGTGGGTCACTCGATTCATCCAAGGGCCACTAAGATATACCAGAAATTATGGGAGATCTATTGGTGGAGTGAGATGAAGAGGGATATTGTAGAGTTTATAGCTAAGTGCTTTACATATCAGCAAGTTAAGATTGCACACTAGAAGATTAGTGAGTTCATGCAGGAGTTCAGTATTCCTACATGGAAATGGGATGGAGTGAAACACAGACTTCATGATGGGTTTGTCTCGTACTCGTCATCAACATGATTAAATTTTGGTTATCATAGACAGAATGACCAAATTTGCGTATTTCATGACGTACCATACTTCCTATTTAGCCAAGGACTCTACCAAACTCTATATCAGAGAATTAGTCAGGTTAAGACAAGTGAAAACCCTAACTTTCAAATGTTCATGGACCAAGTTTTGGTTCTAAGAGCTACAACTACAAGACTAAAGCTACAAAATATGAGTAATACTCAATTTCAATTCATCAAAGTCTAAGGAAAATAGAAGCTAATAGGTCTATTTATACTATTTCATAACAATGACGAAAATACCCTTAATGAAGGGTGGTCCTTTGGAGTGTAAAAGAGAGCAATCAAAAGACAATATTGCCCTTAATAATCCCAAGTATAGACGACCTTGGAGTGTAAGAACCCTTTCTCCAATCTTCAACTTGAACAAGGCGTTGTAATGGTTCCAAAACGTCTTCAAGTATTTTCAAATCCGAGGCTTGAACCTTTGACAATCCAAAGCGTGAAGCTTTGATAAAACCTTGTAATCCTTGTGCTCTTTATGCTTGTATCATCCTCTCCATCTTGAAAGGAATTTGACCTTAAATTCAAACCTTGTAAAACCAAAGAGAGGTAAAACAAACACACAATCCTTGTGATAGGAGGGTTAGCATTAGTATCACAACTTAAGTAAACATACCAAGGGGGTACACTCTTAGAATACAACAAACCATCCTTTGTTATGAGTAAGAAACACCAACCACTAGCACCACAAAGGACACAACTAATACGAACATCAATGAGTGAAGGATACAATCTAAAACTAACACAAATTCCACTTGTTTTCAAGGAAAGACAAACATTCAAAATTCGACATCTATGGCTTAAAACGGTTCCTTTAACAACACATATCCTATCACTGACCACATCTCTATGAACATGATCACTATGAAGCATTCTACTATCAAGGTATTCATCAAACAAATTCAAAGGACCATATTCATCATCAAGATCTACATTACAAGCACCAACAATCCAAGGTTGTTCACATTTGAAATACATCCACGGGTCCTTTGTGTTTGACATAAAAGTCTTAGCATAAAGGATACCAAAGACATGAATAGCATCAAAATCAAAAATAAATGCACTTGACCAAAAATTATTCCACCTACATCCCAAAGGAATTCCGGGATCAAATAGAAGTAGAAGATATCTAAGCCGAGATGACCCGCTCCCTTCATTAGGCTAATTTGCTCACAATCATTCAAGGTATTACACACAACTTTGACATACACAAGTCCACTATAAACAAGACTAATATAAAGAATTTTAGTACACAAATTTAAATGGCCATGTTCAATACCAAGATCATCAATATATGCATTATCACTAACTTGGAAATTCTCAAACATACCTTTCTCATGCTCAAGTAGTGAACTAATTTTAAGAAAAAGTTGATCATTATTCACAATAAAAGAGTTACTAAGGAAAGAGATATGCAGTTGTAAACCCAAAAATACTTCACTAGACACTAAATCACAATATTTGAAGTTCAACGAAGTGTTTAGGGTAGCAAAGTGTAATACCCCGGGAAATTTTTTGTTGAAATTTTGTGCGTAAACGTGTTAGGTTCTATCTTCTAGAATTAATTATAAATTTTTCGTGCGAAATGTTTTATATTATGACCCACCATTGCATAGTGTATCGAATAAGATTTCTAACAATATATGAATCATCCAAAACGGACACCCGAGCGAAGATTTATGAACATTCCGATCGAACCATGAATAATAGTGAACTGTAAAACGTGCAGGAAAAAGTACTGAGGCCTGGCGTATTTATTCTCCAACTTTAAATGAGAATAACTCCTTGTACATAATGAGCGGGCTGATCTACTATATATCAACAAAAAGCTCTGCGAGTCCTCTTTCCAATGAAATTGGTTTCATCTAATTTGTCTATCGGAGCAAAAAGTTATGGTCGATCTACTTCAGCCTATCAAAATTCAATTTTTGGCTCAACCTCAAATGATCATAACTCCTCGTACACAATGATCTAGGTAAGATACTATATATCAATGAAAAGATATGAGAGTCATCTTTCTAAAGAAATTGGTTTTATCCAATTTGGATATTGGAGTAAAACGTTAAGGTTGATCTACTTCAGACTATTAAAACAGTCCACCAAAGGACAGATTCGAGAATTATTTGATTTTTAGGGGCATTTTGGTCACTCCCCCTCACCCAAAATCCGTCCAAACCCTATATTAAAGCCTATTAGAAGCATTATATGTTATATTTCATCAAATTCCCTCAAAAAGAAAATCCTAAGCTCCTACATCCAACTTCAAGAACCTCCAAAGTTCACCATTAATTTGCAAATTTATTCAAGATTCCAAGTTCCTAGTTCAAGAACTCCAAGAACCATCATTCAAAGACACGACTAACATCTCAAAAATGAGTATCTATCTAAAGTTCATCATTCAAGATATGTGGGTTTTTTTGACAAGAACTCTATTTCGTTCTTGTGTCCAAAAGTAATTTTCTTTAGGAAGGCATGATTTTTATTTGACTTTTATGAATTTGAAGCATGAAACCATATCTTATGATGATTATTATGAAATCTTGATGTTTATTATTTTGAAAGATAAATTTACATATATAAAGATATAAAGCATGAATCTTGAACGATATTTATCATGATTTTGATATTTGGGTCGTGAATCCCCATTGGAAATTGTATTTTTTTTAGAAAGTGTGTGTTATAAGCACGTTGATGTTGAATATTTGAGATATTTTGAATGATTTGACCTTTTTGTCTTGATGGAGTTGTTTTAAACTCGAGTGTGAAAGAAATCCACAACGTGGTTGATTTTGATAGATGGGAAGCATGATGGCTCCCGATGTATATTTATATATTACTAAAATTGTTTTGTTGTGGATTGTCTTTGAAATGATCTGAGCTAAGTCCGAGAGAAATCTTTGGCATCGAGTGGGAGGTATAAAGTGACCTTACTTCCCTAGAACTATGTGCCTCCATAGGAGTGAGCCTGAGGCTGATTTATATAGTGATCACTAGTTTGTGTGGATTTGATATCGATAGTCCTACTCCGATGGCAAGGATAGGACAGCTCTCCCCAATGTGGGTTGTACATTAGACTCCATATGACTTACATGGTGTATGTCAGTTATAGGATCTCCCAGTGTGTGTGTGTTTTCTTGTGTCTATGGTGAATGGTAAAGTTATTTAAAAGTGGAATTGTGAAAGTTATTCTTTCGAAAGATTTAAATAATATTTACATTATGATAATTGATATTCTTGATGAACTGAAAGTGATTGACAAATTATATGATGACTCACATGTGTTATTGTACTTATCTCATCCTCTCATGATTATGATAATTTTCTTCAGGCTATGTGAGTCTTTTATACATCCTGTATATTTCTTATAAATATTTATGATGATGATGTTTATACAACTGCATACACCCCCATATACTCGGTTCCTTTCCATGGTACTGACCCACATCTTTGGATGTAGGCTGCATTTTCTCAGAATGTAGGTTCAGGTGCTTAGTTCCAGGTTCGACAGTGATTCTTCAGGCATACTTTTCTACATCCTCTGTTATGGTGAGTCCATGTTCCGAGGACGTGATGTCTGATATTGGTTTCACAGAATTATTTACATTTGATAACTGATTATGAGTCAGTTGGGGCATGTCTCAATGGCTCACTGGTTTTATTGATTTTCTTAGAGGCTTGTCAGACTAGTATAGATGTTGGTAGTTGACTAATAAGTCATGTTTTTTTGTCTTTCTAAAATTTTTTAATTCTTGAATGATGATTACTCTGTTGATATTTGAGGGTTATTTATGGAAACCCCGTTGATTTATGTTGAACTGAATGAAAATGGCTCAAAGGGTTAGCTTGGGGCTACTCGTAGCCTCAAGCACCATATGATGCTCTGGGAACCATTTTGGGGGGCGTTACAAACTTGGTATCAAAGCCTAAGGTTTTAAGGTGGCCTAGGGAGTCTGACAAGCTGCGTTAAGTAGAGTCTTGATCATCGGTGTGTAGCGCGCCACATGTATAAGCAAGAGGCTACAAGACGTTTTAGGAAAAAGTGTGATTCTTTCTTTTAGAAGTCTATCATGCTTAGAGTGTCTGTCTCTGCTATTGATTCGTGCTCTCCTCTTTTAGAAATATGCCTCCACATCGAGCGAGAAGAAATAATGATGGTCAGCAACCTCAACCCGCTAACCCATTGAATGAAAACATGTCTCATGCTAAATTTCGGGCAGCCTTTCAGGCGCTGGCCTAAGCTGTTACTGTAAATGTTTAGGCCAACCCATTTAGCAGCTGCCAAGATCTGTGACTTCATGCGGATGAATCCGTCGGAATTCTATGGGTCCAAGTCTGATGAGGATCCACGGTTATTTTTAAAGGAGGTGCAGAAGACTACTCAGGTGATGCATGTATCTGAGGAACATAGTGTGGATTTAGTTGCGTATACATTGAAAGACCTTGCTTATGACTGGGTTGTTGCTTGGAGAAAAGGTAAAGGTGAGGGAGATGTCCTTACAACTTGGCAAGAGTTCCAAGATGTATTCCTAGATAAGTTTTTCCCTTAGGAGATGAGGGAGGCAAAGGTAGAAGAGTTTATGAACCTACGACAGGGCTCTATGACTGTTAGGGAGTACTGTCTAAAGTTCAATTAGTTGGCCAAGTATGCTCCTGACTTAGTGGCTGATAATCGGGCTAGTATGAGTAAGTTTGTGACTGGAGTGTCTAGTTATGTGGTTCAGGAGTGTAGGTCTGCTATGCTGAATATTGAGATGAATCTTTCTAGGCTGATGACTCATGCCCAACAGATTAAGGCAGACAAGATTAAGAAGAGAGACAGAATGAGAGTGAATAAGAGAGCTAGGTCTGAGTAGCACGGACAAGGTCAGACTAGATTGCAGGAAGGGAGTCGCCCTCAGTATCAGGATTATTTGTCTATGCCAGCTACATTATCTGCTAGTGCTCCCGTGCCTAGAGACAGGCAGGAGCAAGGTAGTAGGTCATATGCATCCAGGTCCTAGTAAAGTGCTGGTAGTAAGCCAAATCGTCCCCTGTGTCCTAAGTGTGGTAGGCCTTATTCGGGTGAGTGTTGGGGTAAGAAGAGGGGTTGTTACTGATGTTGTGACATGGGTCATAGAGTTAGAGATTGTCCACAGGATGGACAAGGGTGTCGCGACTATTGCCCTTAAACCCAGACTCAGACTGTTGGTGCTCCAGTTCCGGTGACTCGCCCAGTGCCAGCTCAGGGTGCCTTTTCTAGTAATGCTAGTGGGCAGCGCCAGAATAGATTCTATGCTTTACTGTCCCGCCAGGATTAGGAGGATTCTCCTGATGTTGTTACTAGTATGCTTCGAATATTTTATTTTGATGTGTATGCTTTGTTGGATCATGGATCCAGTTTCTCATATGTTACACCTTTGATTGCTTTGAATTTTGAAATGAGTCCTGAGGTTATTCCTGAGCCTATCCTAGTTTCTACCCCAGTGGGTGATTTGATTGTTGCCCAAAGAGTGTATAAAAGTATCCTATTACCGTTCTTCATAGAGCCTTGTTGGCTGATCTGATTGAGTTAGACATGGTAGATTTTGATATGATTCTGAGTATGGACTGGCTGTATTCTTCTTATGCCTCTATTGATTGTCAGACCCGAGTGGTCAAGTTTCAGTTTTTGGGTGCATTCATGTTTAAGTGGTTTGGAAATTCTGTGTCATCCAAGAGTCATTTTATCTCTTACCTTAAAGCTAGAAAGCTTATTTCCAAAGGGTGTATTTACCATTTAGTTAGATTAAAAGACACTAAGTCTGAGACTCCAACTCTCTAGTCTGTTAACGTCGTCAGTGAGTTTTCTGATATCTTTTTGGATGATCTCCCAGGGATACCTCCTGATAGAGAGATAGAGTTCGATACTGATCTTCTTCCCGATACTCAGCCCATTTCTATTCCTCCTTACCATATGGCTCCTACAGAACTTAAGGAGTTGAAAGAGCAACTCAAAGATCTACTAGATAAGGGTTTCATAAGGCCTAGTATTTCTCCTTGGGGTGCTCCTGTGTTGTTTGTGAGAAAGAAAGATGGCTTTTTGCATATGTGCATTGATTACCGCCAACTAAATAAAGTCACCATAAAAAACAAGTACCCTCTTCCGAGAATAGATGATTTGTTTGACCAATTGCAATGTGCAAGTTATTTCTCAAAGATAGACCTTCGTTCCGGCTATCATAAACTCAAAGTTAGGGAGTGTGACATCCCAAAAACCGCTTTCCGAACTCGTTATGGCCATTTTGAGTTTCTTGTTATGTCTTTCGGGTTAACTAATCCCCCAGCAGCTTTCATAGACCTTATGAATCGAGTGTTCAGACTATATCTGGATATGTTTTTTATAGTGATCATTGATGATATACTAGTGTACTCCCATAGTGAGGATGAACATTCTGATCATCTCCAAACTATCTTGTAAATCCTTAGAGATCACAAGTTGTTTGCCAAGTTTAGTAAAGGTGAGTTTTGGCTAAGGTCAGTTGCTTTTCTGGGTCATATCATTTCTTTTGAGGGTATTAGAGTTGATCCCCAAAAGACCAAAGCTGTTAGAAATTGGCCTAGATCTATTTCTCCGACTGATATCCGAAGTTTCTTAAGTTTACCTGGCTATTACTGCCGTTTTGTTGGGGGTTTCTCCTCTATAGCATCTCCTATGACTCGGTTGGCCCAAAAGAAAGTGAAGTTCTTATGGTTCAAATCTTGTGAGAAGAGTTTTCAGGAGCTGAAGACTCGACTCACTTCAACCCCTATTTTGAATTTGCCTGATGGTGTTGATGGTTTTGTGGTGGACTGTGATGCTTTGAGAGTTGGGTTGCGTATTGATGCAGAAGGGTAAGGTAATAGCTTATGCTTCTATACAGTTGAAACCCCATGAGAAAAATTACCCCACCCATGACCTTGAGTTGGCTGTTGTTGTGTTTGCTTTGAAAATATAGAGACACTATTTGTATAGTGTCTATGTTGATGTTTTCACTGATCATAAGAGTCTGCAGTATGTGTTTACCCAGAGAGAATTAAATCTTAGGTAGAGACGATGGTTAGAATTGTTAAAGGACTATGATATGAGTGTGTTGTACCATCTGGGCAAGGCCAATGTTATGGCGGATGCCCTAAGTAGAGTGTCCATGGGTAGTGTTTCGCATGTGGTAGAAGGTAAGAAAGAGTTGGCTCGTGATGTACATCGTTTGGCTAGATTGGGGGTTAGGTTGTTTGACTCTGCTGAAGGTAGTATAGTGGTTCAGAGTAGTTCCGAATCCTTCTTGGTTTCGGAAGGTTTAGGAAAAGCAATACTTAGACGCTAGTTTGGTCAGACTGAAGGAGTCAGTCAAGGACCAAAAAGTAGAGGTTTTCTCTGAATGGGGAGATAGTGTATTGAGATTGCAGGGTAGATTGTGTGTCCCGAATGTTAATGATCTAAGACAGAGGATTATGGCTGAAGCACACGGGGCGCGATATTCTATTCATCCTGGTGCCACCAAGATGTACCAAGACTTGCGGGAAATCTATTGGTGGAGTGGCATGAAGAAAGATATAGCAGCGTTTGTAGCTAAGTGTGCAACATGCCAACAGATTAAGGTTGAACACCAAAGACCTGGTGGTATGATGCAAGAGTTTAGTATTCCCACCTGGAAGTGGGAAGAGATGAATATGGACTTCGTGATTGGTTTACCTCCTTCCCGATGCCATCATGATTCCATTTGAGTTGTGGTTGATAGGTTGACTAAGTATGCTCATTTCTTGCCTATTCATACTTCATATACTGCTGAGGATTACTCTAGATTGTATATCCTAGAGCTAGTCAGCCTGCATGGAGTTCCCTTGTCTATCATTTCAGAGTACTCAGTTCACTTTGCAATTTTGGAAAGCTTTTCAGAAGCGTCTTGGTACCCAAGTGCTTTTGTGTTTTGCTTTTCATCCGCAGACCGATGGTTAGGCTGAGCGGACCATCCATACCTAAGAGGATATGTTGAGAGCTTGTGCACTTGACTTTAAGGGAAGTTGGGATGATCACTTATCGTTGATAGAGTTTGCTTACAATAACAATTTCCACTCTAGTATTGGCATGGCTCCGTCTGAAGCCTTACATGGGAGAAAGTGTAGATCACCCATAGGTTGGTTTGAGGTGGGTGAAGCGGCTGTGATTGGTCCTGATTCGGTATTTAAGGCTATGGAAAAAGTTAAGTTGATTAGGGAAAGGTTGAAAACTGCGCAGAGTCGTCAGAAATCATATACGGATGTTAGAAGGAGACACCTTGAGTTTGAAGTTGGTGACCTAGTGTATCTAAAAATTTCACCCATGAGGGGGGTGGAGAGATTCGGAAAGAAGGGGAAGTTTAGTCCCCGTTATGTTGGTCCTTACAAAATTCTTAGTCGTGTTGGTAAGGTAGCTTATGAGGTCGAGATTCCTTCCAAGTTGTCCTCTGTTCATCCAATATTCCATTTCTCCATGCTTAGAAAGCATATTAGCGATGCTGTGGTAGTGGATTCCTCTGTGAGTGCTGACATTCAAGAAAATCTTTCTTTTGATGAGAATCCTGTAGAGATTCTTGATTTCTGTGTCCGAAGACTAGGGAACAAAGAAGTTCCCTTGGTCAAGGTGTTGTGGCAAAACCAATCTGTTGAGGGAGAAACTTAGGAAGCTGAGGCGGATATGCGATCCAAGTACCCGCACCTATTTTCCGCGAACTCCGATCAAGCCGAAGGTACCGTTCTTTCCTAAATAATGCACTTTTGATAAAAGTTACAGCAGTTCAGCTGTCATTTATTATATGTTCAGCTGTAGTTTCTTGAATTTATGCATTCTATGTTGCATACGGAGTGAGAAATGATGTATTGATAAGTCTAACGAATGGTTTCAGCTGTATGCTCTATTCCCTATCTAATCTTGGCATGTCTAGCATCATTCAAGGATGAATGTTTCCAAGGGGGAGATGATGTAATACCCCGAGAAATTTTTCATTGAAATTTTATGCGTAAACGTGTTGGGTTCTATCTTCTAGAATGAATTATAAATTTTTCGTGTGAAATGTTTTAGATTGTGACCCACCATTGCGTAGAGTATCGAGTAAGCTTTCAAACGATATGTGGATCATCCCAAACGGACACCCGAGGGACGAGTTATGAACATTCCGATCGAACCGTGAATAGTAAATAGTAAAACGTGCAGAAAAAAGTACTGAGGCCTGGCATATTTTTTCTCCAAATTTAAATGATCTTAACTCCTTGTACATAATGATCTGGCTGATCTACTATAGATCAACGGAAAGCTTTGCGAGTCCTCATTCCAATAAAATTGGTTTCATCCAATTTATCTATCGGAGCAAAAATTTATGGTCGATCTACTTCAGCCTATCAAAAGTGAATTTTTGAGTCAACTTCAAATGAACATAACTCCTTGTACACAATGATCTGGGTGAGATACTATATATCAATGGAAATATATGAGAGTCCTCTTTCTAATGAAGTTAGTTTCATCCAATTTGGATATCGGAGAAAAATTTTATGGTTGATCTACTTCAGACTATCAAAACAGTCCACCAAAGGACAGATTCGAGAATTATTTGATTTTTAGGGGCGTTTTGGTCATTCCCCCTCACCCAAAATCCTTCCAAACCCTATATTAAAGCCAATTAAAAGCATTATATGTTATATTTCATCAAATTCCCTCAAAAAGAAAATCCTAAGCTCCTACATCCAACTTCAAGAACCTCCAAAGTTCACAATTAATTCTGCAAATTTATTCAAGATTCTAAGTTCCTAGTTCAAGAACTCCAAGAACCATCATTCAAAGGCACGATTAACATCTCAAAAATGAGTATCGATCCAAAGTTCATCATTCAAGGTATGTGGAGTTTTTCAACAAGAACTCTCTTTCGTTCTTGTGCCCAAAAGTAATTTTCTTTAGAAAGGCATGATTTTTATTTGACTTTTATGAATTTGAAGCATGAACCCATATCTTATGATGATTATTATGAAATCTTGATGTTTATGATTTTGAAAGATGAATTTACATGCGTGGAGATATAAAGCATAAATCTTGAATGATATTTATCATGATTTTGATATTTGGGTCATGAATCCCATTGGAAATTGTATTTTCTTGAGAAAGTGTGTGTTATAAGCACGTTGATGTTGAATATATGAGATATTTTGAATGATTTGACCTTTTGGTCTTAATGGAGTTATTTTGAATTTGAGTGTGAAAGAAATCCACAACGTGGTTGATTTTGATACATGGGAAGCATGATGGCTCCCGATGTATAATATATTACTAAAATTGTTTTGCTGTGCATTGTCTTTGAAATGATCTACGCTAAGTTCGGGAGAAATCTTTAGCACCGAGTGGGAGGTGTAAAACGATCTTACTTCCCTAGAACTATGTGCCCCCATAGGAGTGAGCCTGATGCTGATTTATATAGTGATCACTAGTTTGTGTGGATTTGATATCGATAGTCCTACTCTGATGGCAAGGATAGAACGGCTCTCCCCAACGTGGGTTGTACGTTGGACCCCACTAGCTCACATGGTGTATGTCGGTCATAGGATCTCCAGTGTGTGTGTGTTTCCTTGTCTCTATGGTGAATGGTGAAGTGATTGAAAAGTGGAATTGTGAAAGTTATTCTTTTGAAAGATTTAAATGATATTTACATTATGAGAATTGATGTTCTTGATGAACTAAAAGTGATTGACAAATTATATGATGACTCACATGTGTTATTGTACTTATTTCATCCTCTCATGATTATGATGATTTTCTTTGGGCTATGTGAGTCTTTCATACATTCTGCATATTTCTTATAAATATTTATGATGATAATGTTTATACAACTGCATACACCCCCATATACTCGGTTCCTTTCCATGGTACTGACCCACAACTTCGGATGTGGGCTGCATTTTCTTGAAATGTAGGTTCAGGTGCTCAGTTCCAGGTTTGACATTATTCTTCGGGAATGTTGTTCTACATTCTCTGTTGTGGTGAGTCCTTATGTTCTGAGGACGTGATGTCTAATGTTGGTTTCACAGAATTGTTTACATTTGATAACTGAGTATGAGTCAATTGGGGCATGTCTCAATGGCTCGCTGGTTTTATTGATTTTCTTAGAGGCTTGTCAGACTAGTATAGATGTTGGGAGTTGAGTAATAAGTCGTATTTTGTTATCTTTCTGAAATTCTTTTATTCTTGGATGATGATTACTCTATCGATATTTGAGGGTTATTAATGGAAACCCCGTTGATTTGTGTTAAACTGAATGAAAATGGCTCAAAGGGTTAGCTTGAGGCTACTCATAGCCTCAAGCACCGTGTGACGCTCCGGGACCTATTTTTTGGGGCGTTACACAAAGTCACCTCGGGTAAGGCTTGGGCAATCCAATTTTTTGGCGCTCTTGGTCAAGTGAGCCTCTAGTTCATTTCTCATGCTTTCATGTGGAACTCCATTTGGATCCTTCTTGATTATCATTTCATCTAGTACCTGCACATAAGAAGAATCAAAGCTAGGCAAAATGCTAGCTTTTGGGTTAGGAAGTGACAAAGGTTCTTTGTGGACAAGACCCACAATCAAGCAAAATTTTTCCTTTCCAACCTCACTACCCGCGACTTCCCTTTCCTTTTCTTTCTTTTTTTCACACTCTTCTTGTACCTCAACATCAAGATTCTCTCCATCTTTAAAAACTACCTCATCACCCTCAGATTCTATCACTATCTCTTCTCTTAGTTTTATGGGGTGATTTTGGTTTAGTGGATCTTGGGGAGGAGGCATTGGATTACCTTGGTGATGTATTTGGATTTGTGGCATGGAATTTTGTGGAGTGTGAGTTCTTCGGTAAAGTGGATTTGGAACTTGGTGATTTGAATTTTTTGGAGGCTTTGGTGGATATAATCTATCAACCCTTGCTTTCATTCTAATCACACCACCCGTCAAGGACACCATTTCACCCCTCATAGCATTCACATTACTTGTCAAGGCATCATTATCATTTTTCATTTCTAGGGCAAAGGCATCAAACCGAGCCATCAAGTTTCCAATAGCATCATTTCCCAAAGGTTGGGAAGTAGTACCTTTGGGTTTCATGGCAAATGTACCTAAAAGAACAAAAAAAAACAGCAAGAAACACAACCTACAAAATGAGCAAACAACTTAGTTCAAAAGCCTCACTTCACTCATGCTAAACCTTACCTCGCACTTGGCCTCACAAGTGTTAGAGAATCGGCAATACTTGGCAAGTTACTTGAGAGGTGAGACGCTTTGGTTCGGAATCGATCTTTGTTTGAAACGACTCAAATAAAGTGATGTATGAACTTGAACCAACAAAATACTATGACTTAAAAATGAGAAAGGCACACAAAAAAACGAAGACACGAAATAAATGAACTCTAGACTAATTAGCAACCTAGTAGGTACTTACTAGTTTGCTAATTAGTGATAGAATCAGAAAATTGAAACTAGAAACAACAATTAAAAACTACGAAAACTAAATTTATAGGCAAATTTCGGTTGAGCACAAGTAATGACATGGCATTACGTGGTTGGTTATCACTTTTCAAAATTCCAAAAAAATTTCCCAACTTGTTTCGGCCTACATCTCTTAGGAAGGAAGAGAATTCAGTTTTGGAGGGAAAATTTTCAAGTTTGAAGCCTTTTCAAGCTTCAAAATGGATGAGAAATGAATTGGTTCCCCCTTTGTACTTGCAATTGTACTTTGTTGTCCCCTTGCCCCCTCCTCATTTTGGAAGAATGGAATATTCTTTGAATATGCTTTTGGACAAACAACTTTTTCACACTCTGTCTTCCTTTTTTTGGATCAAACAAGAACTTTGAGTATCCTTCTTCACTAAGTTATGAAGATCATGGATGAACAAGATGTTTTGGACTAAGTTTTGGACAAATTCAAGCGTTGACCAAGTTTGACCACCTAACAAATGAACTCCAAATCTGAATTTTTTTGAAGATCTAGGTTCCTTAGCCCAAAACAACTTCAACCAACCAAAAATCAGCCACAAATCAAGTCATCAACACCAACAAAAAAGTTACCCTCTCCCAAAAAGCTTCAAACAAGCCACAATAATGGTGGATCTAGCTCAAAATCAACCAAACTTCACTCTAAAAGTAGATCTAGACTGCCTAGGTGCTAGGGAACAAGAATCTAGCACTTGAAACCAACAAAACAATACAAAAACATGTAGATCTAAGATCTAAAATTCATTCAAAACACAAAAATGTGAAACACCTATTTCTTTTTTTATTTTCTGGACTCTAAACTCTTTTTTGTGGAGATTTTCTTAGATCCAAGACTTGGGGTTGTAGGAATAGCCCTAAACAAGGCTTTGATACCAAATGATGGCCTAAATAGATATGAACACACGAAATTGACACAAGAATACAAAAATCAAAAAGTAAAAACAACACAAAAGAAAGGGGATAAAGAAGAAGATTGCATAAACGTAAAGAATGATAGAAAGACCCTTACCCCTATTCAATGATTAGCACTAGAGGATGTTTTGAATCTTCAAACACACCTCACAAATAAGAGTTCAAACCTTCCTCTTAGGTGACCCAAAGGACTCACACTTCCCCAAGCACACCTTTCTTGCCAAGTCATCCAAGACAAGTGAAAACCCTAACTTTCAAATGCTCATGGACCAAGTTTTGGTTATAAGAGCTACAACTACAAGACTAAAGCTACAAAATATGATTAATACTCAATTTCAATTCATCAAAGTCTAACAAAATTGAAGCTAATAGGTCTATTTATACTATTACATAACAATAAAAAAAATATCCTTAAATGAAGGGTGTTCCTTTGGAGTGTAAAAGAGAGCCATCAAAAGATAATATTGCCCTTAATAATCCCAAGTATAGGCAACCTTGGAGTTTAAGAACTCTTTCTCCAATCTTCAACTTGAACAAGGCGTTGTAATTGTTCCAAAACATCTTCAAGCATTTTTAAATCCAAGGCTTAAATCTTTGACAATCCGAAGTGTGAAGCTTTGATAAGACCTTGTAATTCTTGTGCTCTGTATGCTTGTACCACATGTCCCAACTGGATATTTATATTCTTTTGGAAAGAGGCTTTATGGTACTTTTGGGGTTGGTATAGGTGGGATGGGTATTGGTTCCAGCCTTGGCATTAGAATAAGCTGGGAGGTTGGCATCATCGAACATGATTTCTCACTGTTACATCATATTACATTTTAGGTTTGATTATCATATTGTATTTGATATTTACTTTGATTTAGTATGGCGTGGATGGTTGTAGGGGTACGGGTAGAGTTGGTTGGGTCAATTACAATTGTGACCCTATCCACTGTCTTCATGAGAAAAATTATGTAATATTGTTATATGCTCAAAATTCATCTCATCAAAGGATGTGGAAGGTGGTTGATTCGAGTTAAGGGGGTGGTCACGGGTCCTAGTTGGACTTGGGATACCCATTACGTCTAGGCCTTGGTTTTGTTTTTGACATAATGTCAACAAATCTTTGAGCTTTTGAAAGCTTGACTCACAAGAATCAGACCATTGAAAGGAAATCTTCTTCTGAGTTAACTTATTCAATAGAGCTACAAAAGATGAAAAACCCTCAATAAAGTGTCGAGCCTTGAAAAAATTTTGGGTGATTGGTGATAATCATGATATATGTTGTGTTGTGTCCTTATGGTGTGCTATTTCTAACTTGTGCAAGGGTTGGTTGATGCATGTTGGTGTGTTAACTTGTGTTTATGCTTTCCTCGTCCCTCATTCAAGGATGCATGGTCCAAGGTGTGGGAGAATTGAAGTACCTAGACTTGAACCCTTGAAAGACAATAACTTTTGGTATCACTAGAGTAGTTACGGTTGGGTGCTTGAGTCGTGCCCTAGGTCACAAATCGTACCCACCTTTTCCTTTCCTTTCGAACCTTGATCAGTATGTTATGGTAGCATGTTGTCTTTTATGCGGCAAGGTCATCCCTTGGTTGTAACCAATGCATACGAGTCATATGCTACCCAACTGTATGGAGTGAAATCTCAAAACCTGAGTGGACAATTTTGGTCACGGATTAAGCTCATGATTGGGACATAAGTAGTACACTTGGGTTTGACTCAAGGGTGCCCGTTTGTACCCATAATAGTGTGTTTTTCCTAGGAGGAGCCTAAGTTATGAGTTAGTATACCACTCGTACCCTAGGTCACGATTGCTATGTGAATTATAAGGGGGAGTCGTACCCCTGCACTTGTAGACTTTCTAGTTTTTAACCAAGGACCTTTTGGTCATTTCCCACCTCTAAATCCTAAAACCTCTCACTATATAAGGCATTGAAACCTACTAAGTCTTTATTTTAGAATACTCAAACATCATAAACACTCTACAGGTTCTTGAAGCAAGATTTGAGGCTAGGGTTTTGAGGTGTTCATCTAGTGTCAAGGAAAAGGTCAAGGTTGTTAGTGATTCAAGTTGTTTAAGGCATGTATCTCCTCCCCTCTTTAAATAAATCTAAACCCATGTATTTCACACTTGAATTAGTAAGTGTACATGGTGGTTTTGAATCAAATGAAAAGGGTTTTACCACCTAACAATGAATAATGATTATTCTTTTTGTACTTACGTTGATACATGTTATTGATAGTAGATTGCATATGTGGATGCTTGTTGTATGTTGTCTAACATGAGGGCATTTAGTAACCCTGGTATTGATGATACCTACAATGAAAATGACCTTGTTATAAGTATGCACAAAAGGTGTTTGTGAAAATGTCTAAGTGAATTGACTATCAATTATTGATGATGTGTTGAACTAGGGCAATTTCCCAATGAGTATGAATGTTTGATAAATTTTATGATAAGAGTGTAGGGATTCAAGTAAGGTGTGATTATAACCTTATTGTGCTAAATGACCAATAAGGAGTTGAAGTCCTTTAATATGAAGATGAACTTGAATAGTGTATTGAACTAATGTGTGGTATAGGAATGCTACTAAAATGTGAATGTGTTGTAAGGGTCTTGAGGATCGTAAAAAGAATGGTGTGACAAATTGAGTGAAGGCATTGGCCTATTGAGATGGTTAAGAAATGAAGGCTCCTATAATGACCATGGGGTCCTGTATAGTGTTGAATTGGCTAAATAGCTAAAGTCCTTTACTGGTGTTTTGAATGTGTGTTGATGCACAGACAAGAGGGTAAAGTCCCAAATGTCAACTAATAATTATTGTGATAGCTTGAGGTCAAATTCCTTTGCCTTAAGTGATGGATTAAGGTCAAAATCCCTTTCCCCATGATATGGCTTAAAGTTAAAGTCCCTCGCCCAATGTGAATGCAAGGTAAAGTCCGTTGCTTAAGAATAGCTCTTGAGGTCAAAGTACCTCACCTCATGAAGAGGCTTGTGGTAAAGTCCAAATATGGAATGTGGATAGAGTCCCTTGTCCAAAAAATAGGAATGAGGTTAGAGTCCCTTGCCTAGATTAATGGTTTTGGTTAAAGTCCCTAGTTTGAATGATGCTGTGTATGGTTAAAGCCCTTAGCATAATGATTATGTGTACATGGGTAAAGTCCCCCAGTCTAATGATAATGCGAATGTGGATAAATTCCTTAGTGTATCGAGCATGATGAATCTATAAGCGTGGAAGGTGGTATCCCTCCACTTTACGTCTAATGAATAAATACTTTAGAATAGTGATGAACCTTGATATCTTACTAGCATGGACTATACTTTATGTATGGATAATTGTATGTAAGTGTTGGACTGTGATATATATGTATATTGAATTGTTGTTGATTGATGATTTATCTTATCACTTATCCTTGAGTTACATGCTAGCATTCCAACCGCTAACTGTCTCTAGATGCTCCGCCCCCATGCAACGTAGGCACTGGAGCATCTTCTTCTTTTCCTGCGTAGTGATTAGACGATCAAGAGGTTTGTACATTGACTTGAAGGGATAAGGTTCCTTACATCCAAAAGCTATTCATCTCTTAGTCCTTATCCTTAGGCTTAGTTTCTTAAGACTTGGTTTGGCTATAGTCGGGGGATATATACATTTATTGACTTCAGTTTTCTATAGAGGTATTGTGAACAACTATGAACTTGGGTAGAATTAGTTATTATAATGAATATAATGTTGACTTATGATATTATTCTATGGTCTTAACTTGTGAATTGGAGTTCCTCCGGCTCCTATGATGTGAAAAGGTATTTTTGTTGGGTTACGGGGCAACCTCCAGTACATGTGTGCTTCAGGTGCCCATATGACATTGCCCAAAGTTTGGGGCATGTCAGAAATGTAGGCATAACACAATCACAAAATGCTGCAATATTGGTCGGATCGATCATGATACCATCCTTGGTCACCACGTGACCCAAGAAAGAGACGGACTCAAACCAAAGTTCACATTGGAGAACTTAGCATACAGCTTCTCATCTCTTAATCTCTAAAGTACAATTTGCAGAAGCTCTTTATGGTTGGCCTCACTCTTGGAGTAAACCAAAATATCATCTATGAATATAATGACAAAAGAGTCGAGATATGGTCGAAATACCCAATTTATAAACTCCATGAATGTGGCTAGGGCATTGATCAACCCGAAAGACATGACCAAGAACTTATAATGACTGAACCAAGTCCAAAAAGTTGTCTTATGAATGTCTTAAGCTCTAATCCTAAACTGGTGATACCCGAACCACAAATCAATCTTTGTAAACACTAAAGCACCCTAAAGTTGATCAAACAAATCATCAATACAAGGAAGAGGACACTTATTCTTAACTGTCATCTTGTTCAACTATCGATAATCAATGCACATACGCATGGACCCATACTTCTTCTTCACAAATGGGACAGGCTCACCCCAAGTGATATACTAGACTAGATAAATCCCTTATCCAACAAATCTTACAACTGATCCTTCAACTCCTTCAACTCCACAGGGTCCATCCTATAAGGAGGAAAATAAATAGGATTGGTGTTCAGCTCAACATCAATAACAAAGTCAATACCATGATCTGGAGGCATACCAGGCAAATCCACAGGAATGCCATCTATAAATTCAAAGACAATCTGAATAAAATCCAAAGGAGATGGTAAAGAAATACTAGTATCACAAATATGGGTCAAATAAGACTAACATTCCCTCTCTACCAAGCAATGATCCCAAAAAAGGATATAACTATCTTATGACCCAAAATGAATCTTACCCAAGCGATCCTTGGCACACCTGGTGAATCTAAAGTCATAGTTTTTGCATAAAAGTCTAGAAAAACATGATAGGGAGCTAATTAATCCATACCCAAGATGAAATCAAAATCTAACATATCAAGGATAATTAGATCTACCCAAGTCTCAAGGCCCATAAAAGTCACAACACAAGATCGGTTTGTTCGATCCACCACTAAAAAGTCTCCTATAGGGGCAGATAGATGGATAGGTATGGAAAGAGGCTCATTAATAAAATAAAAACTAAAGCAAAATATACAGAAACATAGAAGAAATTCAACCTTGGATCAAATAAGACAAATATAGATCTGAAATAAATAGGGATGATACTTGTGATAATAGCCTTGGAAGCCTTTGCCTCATGTCTGATGGGTTTAACATAGCACTGTCCATGTTTGCCACTAGACTATTTATCCCTGCGACCACCACTCTAGGAATAACCACATTAGCCTCGCGCACCTCTTGTAGTATCTCTACCTCCCTAAGGATCACCTCTCACTATCAATATAGGAGTAGGCCTAAACACATGACCAGGGCAATCGTTGGCCATATGGCCAAACTCATGTCACATATAGAAACATCTATGGCCTAACTCAATTTAAGAAAGAATAGCAGAGCTATAACGACCACCATAGGATGATACCCGACTATTCAAAGTCATTGAACTATAAGACCTACTACATAAACATTGTAAAGACGCCTAGACTGTTCTACCATAATACTCATGAGAGCCTCTAAAATCTCTTCCTTAAGAAGTGTGGACACAAAACTCACCCTAATGGAGCACTCTTTTGGAGCCTCCCTAAAATACTCAAAGGATATACTCGGTCATCTTATCATGATCCACTATACTATAAAATGATGCCTCTGACACTACCATTTAGGTTGTAGCCAACTGATGTGAAACATCCATTCTCTACAATAACTTTTGAATACTCTCAAACTCAGTGGCAATACTAGCAATAGAATATTTATACAAGTCATGGAAGTGTAAGTCATACTCGCAATAGTCATGGAGCCCTACTCCAATTATCAAACTTATCTCTCATCTGATCCCTTAAATTGTATGGCACAAACCTGTCTGAAAAGGCCTTACCAAACTTATCCCAAGTCATCTTTAGCAAACTGATACTCCTAAATTACATATTTCTTATGAAAGTGCAAGTGGTCATTGTCAAATATAGAATCCAACAAAGGTTGGGATCGAATCCCATAGAGAATACTTATGCAACTAAGTAAGCTAATTCTTAATGGTCCGTTGATCTAAGGTTCCAGAATAAATGGGGGTTTTAATATGATAATAATATTCTTTCATTGTTTTATCACACAGAGATCTAGCTAATGAGAGTTAATGCAAGTACAATTTCAATAAGAATAGGGTAACTAGAGTTATGCTCACCAAGATGTTCAAATAGTTAGGGTTGTGAATTTGTGTTCAATTTCTAACTTCTAATTTCAATTACAAGAAATATTGAATTCTAAGAATTACCCACTTGTTTGTCAACCTAATGGGTATTTCACCCTTTACTTCTTTAGAACTTAAAGGATTTATGTATTATCCAATAGAGTTCTCATGAGGGTTGATCACATTATGGCATTAACCCTTAACCCAAAGGGTAAATCTATGAATTTCATGTTAATCACCTCTTTTCCCAACATCCACTTTCTTGTTCATTCAAGTGGTGCTCATGGGCTCACTTCTCAAGTTTGAAACCAAGAGATGTCATTATAGTGAAGAGATATTCATGCAATTTAGATAGACATTAGAAATTAAATGGATTCATAACCCCAAGTAGCTCTCTACATCAAGGCTCCTATAACCTTAGTTATAAGAGTTTAGTAACTCATCTCTATATAATATATTAAAGACATATTGATGTTCATAAATAGTTTCAAGAGAGTACTTACAAAAGTTACAATATTGTTCTTTTCAATCTTCAATGAAAAATGTGGAAATAATAATCAGATCTCAAGTTCTAGCTTCAACTCTCAAAGAAAAGTGTTACAATTCTCTCAATAGAGGAGAAAGTATGATACTACTTTCAAAAGTCACCAAATAAAACCTAATACTTAGTATTTATATGATTCCAAGACTAGGGTTTTAAAATTTAAACTCATAATTGTCGCATCATGCTCGACGGATCGGGCGATGGTTCATCTCTGAGGAGATGGTTCATCACCTGGACCATTGCTGGAGCTTCAATGATACTGCATTCTATTTCTTTGTGATGGGATGGGTGACAGTTCATCACAGGGTTAACGATCCATCGCCTGGATCATTGTGGAACTTCCAGTGATACTACTTTCTTCTTCTTGGCGATGGGTCACGAAATGGTTCATCGAAGGGTCGATGGTCCATTGCAGGACTTCCAATGATAGTGCTCTTTACTTCTGGGTGATGATTAGGCCGACGGTCCATTGCATGATCGACGGTCTGTCTCCTAAGTCGTCACTGGTCATTTTTCTCTTGTTTTACCCAATTATTCCAAGTTATTCTTCACGCGCAGTTCTTGTCCTGAAAATACTAAAAGTCTAATGTTAAATACAATAATAGTTTCTTGAAAAACCATAATTATCCTAAGAAAAAGGCCAAAAATGTTCCGTCAAAAGCAGAAAAATCAACACCCTCAACTTAAGGCAATTGCTTGTTCTTAAGCAACTCAATACCAAGATGCATATATGAACAACATCATGATGGGCATCTCACAGTCAAACCAACACAATTATAAAATTATTCAACAGACCATTAGGCTATGTGAGCTCAACACATATAGATCTATTACTGGCATTTACTGTTAATCAGCATATCCACAGCCACAGATACAATACCTCAAATAAATAAGTAGACCAGGTATAACTCACATGGTCTCACAGTAAAAGAAATCCACCTCACATCGTATAATCAAGTTGTGGACGAAATGAAGACTCTCACTTTCAGAAAAGAAGTCACAAACATAGTGCACACCCATAAGCTTTCCCTTATCATCTAACATTCCCTCATGATTGACTCGCCCAGATCAAGCAGGACTTGCTAAGGGTTGTAATGAGGTTTTAGGCTCGGTAAGGGTTGATCAATTGGACAAGTGACTTAAAGTACAAAACTTCACTCTCTTTACCCTTTTTGGTAGCAACTCACCAGGATTATAGTTCCTTTCTCTCATTTATAATCTTTATTGTCCATCTGTGCCCTTTCCATAACCCTTTTTTAAAGATTAACAGCAGCATCAGCCACCCTCAACTTAAGCTGATATAGTTAGTTGAGGTGCACAATATCTATTTAGATATCTAACTAGACTAGGGTCGGATACTACCGCTTAAATCAACTTCAATTCGCCATCCTAGGCCGTCAATAATCCAATTGTAGCCACCCTCAACTTAGAAAAATTTTCTAAGTTGAAGTGCATAATGTCCAAAATTAAACAGGGCCAAAGTAAAGTGTTAACACTTTCTAGAGAGTGAATCGAACTTATTTGGACAGAACAAACACTAACAAAGCTCACAGGGCTTACAAAGGAAACAAAATGTTTTTGGTGGGTTATTATTTTGGCTAAGTGGACTAACAAAACAAGGAGGTCTACTATCCTATCTTATTGAGTCAAACACACAACAACATCCAATGAATCGGGCAAGTTCTAGGGGTAACACTTATGAAGAACTATATAAATACTTACACACAGGCACTGAGTTAATTCCAATCCTACTAACTCTTAGGATTCATATCACATAGCTATGTTTTGCTTCACTTTACATTCCAATGCCAGTTTTAGAGTTACAAATAGTTGCACAACACTTTACCACATGGTAAGAAGAAATAATTATATAAAAATTTAGAATACTTTGCCACAATCAGTGATCATCCATATATACCCAATGATGTCAATAGAACATAAAATTACGTTTATAAATAATCACTTGACGATATTTGTAGCATATCACATAAAAATAAAAATACAATCTAGACATGTCGGTTCTCCTAGATAAAACATAAGGGAAAAGAACATCGGCACTAAAAACCCCCATGGTACAAGTATCACCCCCTTCAAAAAATGATGTAATGTCCCAAATGCATGCAAACTAAGAATAAAGAGAGGAAAATACTTTTACATCCTCTTAGTCTGATGAGGCATCAGTCAAATGGTCTAAGGCTACTTTAGCCTCATCTTTAACAACATTGATCCCTATGGTGGTCGGGGTCCTCACATACATCCTCTGGAATCAGAAGGGTCTCGCGATAAATAGGGTCAGAAATTGGCCTTCTAGTTGGGGCTGACCTGGTGGAAACACCAGCAGCTTTATCCTGCAGTCTCTTCTTTCACTTTTTCTCTGTTCTCTTTGACCTCTTAAGTCCTTTCTGCATATCATAGTCTTCTCTTTTCTCCAGTTTTATGGCTTTAAGTATCCTTTTATTAGCTTCTCTTTTTGTAGCTTTCTCAGCTTTTTCATCTGTCTCTGTTATTTTTTTACCCTTGTCTGTGATCGGTCTCCCCATTAAGTCAACAAGACCTTCATCCTCATCATCTGAAATTTGGGCTGGATTAAACATAGACTAGTGTGGCTGCCATTTCAGCTCTGCTATATCTACCTGAGCCAGTCTAAACTCTACCATAAATTTGACAAAATCTTGAATGGACATGGCATCCAGCCTCTTATTAATTCTATCCTCCATATCATCTATTCTTAGCTGAATATTCCTTAAAGGATGTACTGTTGCCTCTATAATTCTTTCAATGAAGATTTTTAAATCCCCCACCATATAGCTAACTACTTTTGAAACTTTTTCTGGGCTCGGACTGCCTTCGCAAAGTCTCCTGGTAAAACCTGTATTCTAAATATAAGGGCAGGACTGGTGCAGAATATGCAGTACCACCCATAGGCATCAAAGCTAAACATGCAGATATAGTAGAAGGCACATACATAGCAAGAAGTAATGGTATACCCGAAGGAACCTCTAATGATTCAGGAACTGGTGTTGACTTAGTCTGATGGGATGGAGGTCTGTTGAATCTCATATCGAACCTTGAGCTATCCCTTGTCTTCTCAATACCTTGTTTATGCATTGCCTGAACCTCATTATCAATGGTAGCAATACTCTTTATTGAGTCCATTGGACCGATATACAGTTTCACACGCTGCCCATTAACTTTGAAGATACTTCCATCTTCATTCTCAAGTTCCACTACTCCAGGCGAGTAGACTTGGTTAACTTTAAATTCCATTTGGATTTGAGCTTACCTAGAAAAAACTTGATTTTGGAGTTATAGAGGAGCACCAAGTACCTTTTTGAAAATCTCACTTTTCAATTCTATGGTCATGGTACTTCTTTATTCTTTCCTTGTATAAATCAGCTCTTTCATAAGCTCCAAGATGGAACTCATCTATCTCATTAAGCTACCCCAATCTCATATCAGCAACTTCATTCTAGTTTAGGTTAAGCTGCTTTAGTGTCCACGGTGCTTTATGCTCCAGCTCAATCAAAAAATGACACGCCTTGCCATAAACCAATTTGTATGGTGACAGGCCAATAGGTGTCTTGAAAGCTATTTAATATGCCCATAAGGCATCGTCCAGCTTCCTAGACCAATCTTTCCTACTAGAATTTACAGTATTGACAAGGATAGCTTTGATTTCCCGATTAGATATTTCCACTTTCCCACTTGTCTATGGTTGGTATATGGTAGCCACCTTATGCTGCTTAACTCCATGTTTTATAAAGTGTGATCCTCCATTGCTTATGATGGTATGTGGTACTCCAAAGAAAGAGAAGATATTTCTCTTTAAGAATGCAATAACCCATTTTCCTTCATTATTCACCAAAGCCACTGCCTCAGCCTATTTTGACACGTAGTCGACGGTAACCAATATGTACTTCATCCCAAATGAGCTCACAAAGGGCCCCATGAAGTCAATGCCACAGACATCAAATAACTATACATCCAGTATTTTAGACATGGACATCTAATGGTGCTTTGAGATAGACCCTTGCCTTTGACATTGGTCACATCTCTTTACGAACTCGTAGGTATCTTTGAACAAGGAGGGCCAATAGTAGCCGCTTTAAAGTACTTTTCTTAAAGTCTGATCACCTACATAGTGACCTCCAACTGGGGAAGCATGACTCCCTTATAGTATACTTAACATATCTACTTCTGGGATGCACCGCCTAATAATGCCATCCGTACACTGCCGAAACAGATACGGCTCATCCTAGAAATAATGTGTCACATCATGGAGAAACTTTTCCTTTGATGACAAGAAAGATTCTCTGGCATTACTTCACTTACCACATAGTTTGCGATGTCTGCATACCAAGGTACTTTTTTAAGCACTACAACCAATATTTTCTCATCCAAAAAGTAATCATCAATCTTGTGCTCATTCTTGACCACCTGCTCCCTTTTGAGTCTGGATAGGTGATCTGCCACCTAATTCTCACATCTCTTTCGATCCTTGACTTCCAAGTTAAATTCCTAAAGTAGCAATACCCACTGAATTAACCTTGGCTTAGCATCCTTCTTTTCCATTAAGTACCTCAAGGTAGAGTGGTCAGTGTTCACTACTACCTTTGTACCTAACAAATATGCCTAGAAATTCTCAAAAGCATACACAACCGCTAGAAGTTCCTGCTCAGTCACAGTATAATTCTTTTGCACCCCATTTATGGTATTTCTTGCATAATATATCTGATGGAACAGCTTCTCTTTTTTTTTAGACAAGAACGGCTCCAAATGCCACTCTTATGGCATCATACATAACCTTAAACAGCTTCGCCCAATCAGGAGCAATAATAATTAGAGTCTCCACTAGTTTCAGCTTAAAGAATTCAAAAGCCTTACTGCAGTCATCATCAAAAGAGAATTTAACCTCCTTCTCCAAAAGTTTTCACATCGGGTTTGCAATCTTTAAGAAGTCCTTCATGAATCTGTGGTAGAATCCCACATGACCAAGAAAGCTACGTACCTCTTTGATTGAGATAAGGGGAGGTAGTTTCTTAATTACTTCAACCTTTGCCTTATAGAACTTAATGCCTTTAGTAGAAATTTTATGACCAAGAACAATACCCTCATTTACCATGAAGTGGCATTTTTACCAGTTAAGGACAAGGTTGAACTCTTCACACTACTGCAACACCCGAGTAAGATTCAGCAAGCAGAGCTCAAAAGAATTGCCGACCACTGATAAGTCATCCATAAAAACCTCCAAGGTGTCTTCAACCATATTAGATAATATCGACATCATGCACAGCTGAAAAGTGGCAAGTACATTACACAAACCGAAAGGCATCCTCTTAAAAGCAAATGTACCATATGGGCATATGAATGTCATTTTTTCCAGATCTTCAAGAGCAATAGAAATATGGTTGTAACCAAAGTACCCATCTAAGAAATAGTACCAACCCCTTCCACTAGTCGATCAAGAATTTGATCCATGAAAGGCATTGGAAGTGGTCCTTCAATGTCCACAAGTTGAGTTTTCTGTAATCCATACGCACCCTCCACCCAGTAACAAGCCTGAGTGGGATCAACTCATTTTTCTCATTATCCACAACTGTCATGCTCCCTTTCTTGGGCATACATTGAATGGGACTCACCCACTTACTGTCTGAAATAGGGTATACCACACTTGTATCTAGCCAATTGATGATTTCTTTCTTTACCACCTCTTGCATAGGTGGGTTTACACGATGTTGGTACTCAATTGTCAGTACATAATCTTCCTCTAACTGAATCTTATGTGTGCAAATACCAGGAGGAATGCCGATGATATCTGTAATTTTCCACCTAATAGCCCTCTTATATTTCTTAAGAGGTGAGGGCTTCCACCTGTTGCTCACCCAGATCAGCCACAATAATAATAGGTAGTGTATTCCCACTGCCCAGGAACACATACCTTAAATGGTAAGGCAACTCTTTCAGCTCCAAAGTAGATGGCTCTTCTATAGAAGGCTTAGCAGGTGGACTTGGACAATTTTTCAAGTCCAGATCTAACTTCTTAGGTGCATATAAATAAGACCCCATGCCCATTAAGGCACACATTCTCCTCATAATCTTTGATTCCTTCATGGTCAAAATTCATCAATACAGCGGCTAAAGTCTTCATAGCAAATTTTTCTTCTATAGTCACTTCCTGATCCTTCTCATAATAGACATCCATAATAGAGAATACGCTCATATATTTATGATGTTTCATGGACTGGCATACATTGAATCAAACTACCTCATCATTCAACCTGAATAGTAGCTTATTTGCCATTAAATCAATAAGTACACTCCCAGTTGTAAGGAAAGGTCGCCCAAGATTATGGGTACCTCAAAATCCACCTCGCAATCGAGAATGACAAAATCAGCCAGAAATATAAAACTAGCCACCTTTACTAATACATCATATAAAATTCCCACAGGATGCTTCATAGACCTGTCCGCCATCACTAGTCTAATGTTTTTGGGAGTAGGATCCCCCAACCTAATTTCTTATATACAGCAAGTGGCATCAATTTTTTACTATCTCCCAAATCACATAGAGCTTTTGGAAAATCAAGAGGCCCAATAGTGCACGAGATGGTAAATACTCCCAGGTCTACCTTCTTCTAAGCCAAACACCTTATGGAGATAGCATAACAATGATGGAGACTGTCCATCGGCTCATAGCTAACCATCTATTTCTTTGTGATAAGGTTTTTCATGAACTTTGCATACCCGAGCATTTGTTCCAATGCCTCCACTAATGGAAAATTGTTCGTTAACTGCTTAAGCATGGCCATAAATTTTCTAAATTTTATGTTGTCAGTTTTCTTCTTTAACTGATAGGGAAATAGAGAATGTTGATTTAGGAGAGTGGTAATCACCACTTCAGACTCCTTTCCCTTGCTCTTCTCCAACTCATCAACCTACTGATGATTGGAAGATGTATCATCAATAACCTCATCTAGTTTTTCAGACTCCACTGAATGATTAATTTCTACTTGCTCAAATTATCTACTATAATGTCAACTACAGGCTTTCCCATAGAAGGGCTTTCTAATACCTTACCACTCCTAGTGGTAACAGCTATACATGAACCATCCTTTTTTAGGTTCTAAACTGTGTCGCTTGGTAAGGTGCCACTCTTCCTCTAATTAAATGAGGCAGATAGTTGGTTCATCTGTTGATCCAACTATTTTATCAAAGTAGAGTGTGAATCAACCAATTGATTCATCGAGGATAAATCACTTTTCATCTCAACCACCCCAATATTGGTTTCTTCTACTCTCTTCAATAACTTAGCCATCATGTCCTCCATGGACATCTTCCCCAAACTAGTCGCAGCAACCTTATGATTTCTAGGAGAAAAATATAACCCACTCTTGTCATTGTTATTCTTACAATTTCCTTGGTTATGGTCCTTATAGATAGATTTGTCATTGTAGTTCTAACCTTGGTTTACTTGGCCACCACCTCAAAAACACTCCTAATTGTTCAAGTAATTGGCTTTCTTCTCAGAATTGGAGTCATCCCTTCCCTGTGATGTTACAGCTTTAACCTTCTTTGTCTTTCCTGATAATAAGTTCTTAGTGAGAAGATCCATTTGTATTTTCATGTGAGCCATGTCCTGATCACATTCTTCTTCCCTCCACCTCTACTCTACGATCATGCTAATAGATACAGTAGATCTTTCTACCTCATATTCCTTGGTATGCCAAGCTCTAGTTTGTTTCATCATACGATCGATCATCTTAACTACTTCAGGAAAAGTGAGATCCATGAATGCCCCACCTATAGCATTATCCACTACCGGCTTCATCAAAGATTTCACAACCTGATATAAGATCTCTATCAGGTGGACGTTAGTCATCTGATAATTTGGACACTACATAAGCTTGTTCTTGATCCTCTCCCAAGTCTTATGAAGAGCCTCAATTAGAAGTTGTCTGAAGTTGCTGATCTTATCTCTCAACTGTGCCCTCTTGGATGGCGAAAAGAATTTTTCTAGGAAAGCATCTTTCAGTTGCCTCTAGTTGGTAATAGAATCGGGAGTTAGCCCATTTAACCATAAAGTTTCCTCCCCAGATAGAGATAAGGAAACAACCGCAATTGAATAGCATTTTTCCCAACTCCTTGGTTGTCAAATGATTTGCATGTTGAGATAAAATTAACTAAATATATATTTGGGTCATCACCCACAAGTCCACCGAACATCCCCTTGAGATGCAATAATTAGATTATAGTGCTCGTGATATTGAACTTGGATCTGGGTGCTACGGGCATAGGAATAATAGCCCCTGTCTCACTAGCTCCATCAAAATCATCATCATCATCTTCTAGATTAAATTGAATGGCCTGGTATTCTGGTCTCACCCTAATAGGGCAATTTTTATTGGCATTCCTATTTATCGGTACAGGCACATTATCTGCATACCTTGGGTTAATTGGATTTATAAACCTCATCACCTAGATCATCATCATCTAGGTTTAGTTCTCGACCTACATTGTCTATATTCTACTGGTTCACTTGTCCAGCTGTTAAGGCAGCTAGTCTAGCATCTTCCAGCTAAGCGGCTACTCTCTTTGGGTCATGTTGACCATCTATTCTGCCAATAAGTTGAGGTTCTGGATAAATAGGTAATAAAGGTTCACCTGATCTCTGTATACTTGGCATACAAGACAATCAACCTATACAAAACAAAAACAACAAAAAAAAGTAAAATTTTGGAAACTTTGACCAAAGGTCAATTAACAATTACAGACTTAATTGACAATTGTATTCCCCGGCAACGGCACCAAAATTTGATACACCCAAATTATAACTTTCTTATGAAAGTGTAAGTGGTCATTGTCACATATATATAACCCAGCAATGGTTGGGGTTTAATCCCATAAGGAATACTTGTGCAACTAAGTAAGCTGATTCTTAATGGATTGTTGATCTAAGGTTCAAGAATAAAGGGGTTTTTAATGTGATAATAATATTCTTTCGTTATTGTATCACACAAAGATCTAGCTAATGAGATTTAATATGTACAATTTTAATGAGAATAAGGTAACTAGATTTATGCTCACCAAGATGTTCAAATAGTTGGGGTTGTGAATTTCTATTCGATTTCTAACTTCTAAGTTCAATTGCAAGAAATATTGAATTCTAAGGATTACCTACTTGTTTGTCAACCTAATGGATATGTCACCCTTTACTTCTTTTGAACTTAAATGATTTATGTATTATCCAATAGAGTTCTCATGAAGGTTGATCCCGTTAGGGTATTAACCCTTAACCCAAAGGGTAAATCTATAGATTTCATGTGAATCACCTCTTTTCACAACATCCACATTCTTGTTCAGAAAAGTGGTGCTTATGGGCTTACTTCTCAAGTTTACAACCAAGAGATGTCATTATAATGAAGAGAGATTCATGCAATTTAGATAGACATTAGAAATCAAATGTATTTATAACCCCAAACAACTCTCTACATCATGGCTCCCATAACCCTAGTTATGGGAGTTTAGCCACTCATCTCCATATAAGATATTAAAGACATATTGATGTTCATAAATAGATTCAAGAGAGAATTACAATATTGTTCTTCTCAATCTTCAATGAAAAATATGGAAATAATAATCAGATCTTAAGTTCTAGCTTTAACTCTCAAAGAAAAGCGTTACAATGCTCTCAATAGAGGAGAAAGCATGATACTACTATCAAAAGTCACAAAATAAAACCTAATACTTAGTATTTATATGATTCTAGGACTGGGGTTTTAAAATTTAAACTCAGAATTGTCGTGTCATGCTTGAAAAATGGGGCAACGATTCATCGCTGAGGCAACGGTTCATCACCTGGACCATCACTAGATCTCCATGATACTACATTTTATTTTTTAGCGATGGTATGGGTGATGGTTCATCACAGGGTCGATGGTCGATCGCCTGGATCATCACGTAACTTCCAGTGACACTGCATTCTGCTTCTTGGCGACGGGTCAGGCAATGGTTCATCGCAGGGTCGACGATCTATCACCTGGACTATTGTAGGACTTCCAGTGACACTGCTCTCTGCATCTGGGTGATGATTAGGCCGACAGTCCATCGCATGATTGATGGTCCATCGCCTAAGTTATCGCTTTTCATTTTCTCTTATTTTGCCCAGTTATTCCAAGTTATTCTTCATGCTTAGTTATTGTCCTAAAAACACTAAAGTCTAATGTTAAATACGATAATATTTCCTTGAAAACACATAATTATCCTAAGAAAGGGGCCTAAAATGTTCTGTCAAAAGCTGGAACATCAACTTAGAGGTCTAAAACTAACAAGTAACCTCCACCAATCCCTAGCTGTATCTCTCAACTAGTAGCTAATGAAAGCAACCACATGTGACTCAAATGATCCAAGGTTGTGAAACTTCTCCCAATAATCAATCAAGAACTTATAGGTATCCTCGTCCATAGCACCACTAAACTTGGTTGGAACTAAGTAAGTAAATATCTCAAACCTCTTCTGGTCCTCAGAAGACATAAATGTACCCATATTAATAGGATGTATAGTAAATCTGGCTTGCTCAGATCCCACATGAGGGGGTAAAATAGATGAAGATTAAACTTCTGATCTCATAATTCCATAATCAGATATTACAATAAAAGGAGGAACAACACTCGGAGTCTGTGGATTGCCATAAGTAGAAGTCAGAACCAGTGGAGGAACCATAAGCGGAGCCAGAGGAACATCATAGACAGACTCTAGAATAGATAGAGGTACAACACTCAGAGTTGGAGAAAGACCATAAGTAGACTCTAGCTCTAATAGAGGTACAATACTTTGGAACATAATGTATACTCAGAGGAACAACCTCCAAATGAGTCAGCATACAATTTAGTAACCCCTCTAACACCAGGGTAGACATACTTTATAGAACCGGAGTAGGTCCCAAATCTCTAGTATGCTCAATGTGAGGCTCAAGGGAAATCCCCCTAGTACTACCTCTGGAAGGGGTAGATCCTCGTACCCATCATCTACTTCAAGCCTATCCTTGACTCATAACTCATCTTCTAGATTGGGCTCTCTCTTAGGATGATGGCTTAATATCCCTCACCTTATAACATCTATTCCTTACCATCTGCATAGTTAAGAGTGAAACTCAATTTTGAATATAGGGTATGGAAAAAATTGCACGATATAGAAGAAAATAAGGAGGTTTCCTAAAGATATCTTATAGCCTCTCAAAGATAAATATGAACGCCTATATACTGATCAAAGAGACTGTACTAGACACCCTATTCTTACACTGATAAGACAATAAACCTAGCTTCTCTGATACTAATCTATCACGACCCAAAAACTCAAGTCATGATAGCACTTATCGTGGCTAAGCCTTGATAAATAAGTCAATTACCAAAACTAATAAGTAAATGAAATCAATAACATAAATTCCAAGGCAAGAATTCTAAAATGAAATCAAACCATACATGCATAAATATAGTGGATTCTGAATAGTTACAAATACCACAAGCCATACAAAAACCTGGTTTCATGGTGTAAGAACTATTGATACATAACTCAAAGTCTGAAAATCATAACTGAGAATCCAAAAAAAAAAACATAAATTTGTCTCTAAATACAAGATAAGACATAAAATAGATAGGATAAGGTAGAAGGTCAAATCTAGAAGCAAAGAGTGGCCCCTACCTTGAATATTTCCAATCACAACCCGAACTCAGCTATCGCGTGGTGCACTCGTACCTAGAGTAACACTAAAAGTGTAATGACCCTTCAGGTCATTTTCTATATCTCTTCTTGTTTTTCCTGTTAGAGCCTTACTATAGATTCTCCAAGTCAGTTATTAGGTAGTTCATTTGATTTTTCGATCTAATTCCCTATTTAGAAGTTTGTTGGTTCAGAATAGCCACCTAGAGAAAACTTTATTAAGACAATCTTGTATACAAATTCTAATTCTGCAGTAGCTCTAAAATGTCAATTTTAGGCTAGGTAGACCTTCAATTTGTGTCTCAAGTCATCGAATTTCATTTCGACCTATTGGTTGGAAGTTAAGAAAATGAAATATAGGTATGGGACCCATATTTGGTTGAAAATACACTTGATGGAAAATACAGGTGCTCCATCATATTTGGAATATCCAATTTTGTATGGTTACATAGTTTATTTTGGTATAAAATATTCTAAATGAATCCCGAGCACCCGGCTGAGTTAATTCTTGGACTTAGAAAAGCTGGTGCACTAGGTATCTGGTGCCGCCGTGCTCGCGGTCTCTATGTTTCAATTATGACAGGCCTTATTATCTAATGTGTTGAGATTGTAAGGTCCTATTTTTTATCATGACCCACGTATGCGGGCCTAAGGTATTGCGATTGCAGGTCTGGGTCTATGCCAGCGAGACCCAAAGACCTATATGGGTATAAATAGACCCCAAAGTTATGAATTTAGCCATTCTCACTCATTATTGAGAGAATAAATACTAAATGGAGAGGATAAGTTAAAACTTGTTGGTTATTGGTATACTTGAGTAACATTTATTTTTGTGATTATCTTTCGATTTGAGGTAAGAATTCACCTTTTTCTTGGTAAAATTTATTGATTTCTTGCTTAAAACTCCAAAACCTTTAGGAATTTATTTTAGCCCCAATTTATCTTGGTTTTTACCCATTATTGAGGATAATGATTCATTGAGCTTGTGAGAATTTTAGGTTGGTCTTGGAAACTCGATTTCCATAAGTAGGACCCACATAGGGTTTTAAGGTGATTTTTGGACTCAAAGAATAATGGTGTACTGTGGGTATCTATACTCTTGTAATGCTCAGTAGAATGTGTTTTTGACAGCTTGGAATCTTAAAAATACTTCTTAGGAGGAAAAAGTGGTGGTTTAGCAGTTCGTTGAGCTTTCTTCAGAGTCGAGGTAGGCTATGTTTACCCCTTGTTAGATTGAGCTATTTTATAGTATTCCTTTTACATTATGTTAGATTTGGGATGGTATTTAGGTGTTGTACTAATGAAATGCAAGACTTAGGATTGTTGGACAGGATTGTTGGACCTTTTAGGCTACTTGATATCGTAGAGTTGAAATGCTTAGCTTGTTGCCTTGAACCATAGTGCATTAGACTGAATTTCTCATGTTGAGCATGATAATGCCTTAGTTTTCTATAAATCAAGTAAAATTCTCTAGCTAATCATGCTTAGGATAAGTTTGGCATTAGTTGCTTTCACTAATGAAGGCTACCTTAGTTCCATTGGACTTAGTTAAATTTCTTGAGTAGCATATTTACCTTAAGGATAATTTTAGATTTTTATACATCAAAGCATGGATTTAGTTATCTTATCCTAGTCCGGGGTAGAATTTAGTTTTGAATATACTTCGGGGATTTAGAAGTGGGATCTTGGACCCACCTTAAGTCAAGATTGATGATTAGTTCTCTTGAAACTCTTATACATTTGTTGAATATTTTAAAATACTTGTTGATGCCATATTGAGAAGCTTGGAACTTAATGGTTATGGTGATGATGACATTGGAAGTAATGCTTATGGATTATTCAACTAGATTATTAATTATGTTATGATGGTCTATTGAATATGCTATAGAATAAACCCATAATTTTTGTTATTAATTAAGCCATTGATTAGGCTATTATTTGGGCCACTGACTATGTTATTGCTCATGCTTATGTTCATGGTTAATAATTATGCTATAAATCATTCCTATTGATGATATTAGAAATTATGGTGCTAATGATGCTAGAAGTCATGCTTATTAATTATATGAGAATTCATACTAAAGTATACTTGAAATCATGGTGTTTGATTGTATGAATACTTATTCTATCAATTTTTCCACCTTCGATGATGATATGTTGATACTCGATAAGGTCAGAGGATATTGTGATGATGTATTGATACCCGACAAGGCTGGAGGATATTACTATGATAATATTGATACCTGACAAGGCCGAAGGATATTATAATGATATATTGATTCCCATCTCCAAAGTATATTATGATGAGATATTGGTACCCGGCAAGGTCGGAGGATGATTATGATAATATTGATACCTATCAAGGTCGCAGGATGTTTATGATGATGCATTGATACCCAAAAAGGACTAAGGGTGATTATATTGATGTGCTATGTGTACATCTACTGGTTTGAGTCCGGCTATGCCCTATGTATGGCAATGATATGCTTATATCTACTTATACAAAATTTAGGTATGTTGTTGATATTAGTGATGAGGTTTATAGTCCATAAGTGACAAATATTTATAAAATGGTATAGTTGATAGGTAGTTCTAAATTTGGATTAGTGGTGGATATTGTTTGAGTGTCTAATAATGACTAATTGATAAATGAGGGTTAGTTGGTAATATATATATATGTATGAGATTGTGTGCTTTGCTTTTTAATAATGTTAAACTATTGACCATGGCATTATTTTATCCCCTATCCCTGAGTTGCATGCTAGCGCTCAACTTGCTAACCATCTTTGGACGTTTTATCTGCATGCGATGCAGGACACGGAGAAACTTTTGCTTTTCCTATGCAGTGATTTTGTGATCATTGGATAGCTCGTTAGTCAGATTAAAGTGGTGAGGTTCTATTCACTGGAAGACCCTCATTTTATGTTTGTTGTTTTATTTGTGTCTCAAATTGTTCCATTGTTTCTTCTGGTGATCATTGGGGGCATGATCCGACTTAGGTTGTCTTTTGGATTTTAGAGGCTTTGTGGATAACTATGGATTGAGATGTTGTTAAATACTTAGAACGTCAATATGGTTTCTTTATTTCATATATATGATCTCTTTTGGATTACTCCTGCTAGTATATAGATTTTGTTTTCTGATTGACTAGACATAGGGGGAGGTCTATGATACTTGGTGGACTCAAGATACTCATCACGGCTAGTCCCTGATTTGGATCATGACACAATGTACAACAATGTTGGAGATGACTCGGATTCATTTTTGTACCTTTACTTAGTTATGCTATCTAGAATTTTATCATACTTATATTATAATTTAGCTCAGTCAGTTGATGATGCCTATTGAGTACCCATTATTTTGGTACTCATACTACACTTATGTACCTTTTTGGTGCAGATTCGAGTACTAGTTTCCTCCATTGATTTATGTTCATATGGTGATTAATTTTCGAAGATAGGGTAATCTCTTGGAGTTTGAGTCACCCATTTCCTTCTATATTTCAATATTCAGTATTTTGATTTGAGACAGACGTATTGACTACTCTAGATACTTGGGTTGTACTTCAATTGTTAGATTCTCTTATACTGGCTCTACCAGGTTTTGGGATGGTATCTTGCATTGACTGCTTTTATCTATTTAGAACATTTGTCTTATTTATATATTGTGTTCTTGAAATTCACCTATGTTAGGCATTTCCTACCGAATTAACCCATTTATTTAGCTCTGGGTTATGGCCTGGCTTACCCATTGGCAGGATTTAGCAGGTGACATCATGACTCGTAAATTGGGTCATGACAGAAAGGGAACAGTAGGGATGAGTATGGTCCACTTGTACTCAGTAGGTACCATAGGCTAACATAGAAAAGTACAAAATAAGGTATATAAATACACACTATAAGCACACCACCTGTAAGCAGAAAATATCCCAAATGATAGCTCATACCATCTCCACTAAAAGTTTTAAAATATCAAATAAACCAGATACAAGTATGAAAAATAAATACAAAATAGATATACATCAAATCAAACATAAAAGCACAATACTAAAGATGCATAATGTATGATATGCAATGAGGATGATAATGATGATGATGTGATAACTCTAAGGTTATTGCATACCCTTCGTATACCTATTGAGAATTTGTCCTTCCAAGTAGGACCCATAGGGGTTTCGCAATCCACATACAATTTCCATACTCAATCCCAGTCTAAATATCCATTATTCACTCAAACTTATGGGCTAAGGCAGAGGGTTTTGTAAAAGTGTCACATTTCTATCAAAAATCAATATTTCCATAATGGTACCAATATCTCATGAATGTATGTAAGATATGACGATGTAATTCTCATAATTGATCTAGTATGAAGATTTCCAATCAAACCAACACACATGTATGTGAGCTCAAAATCCACTCAATATATTAGTCATCCATGATTCAATATAAGCCATATGCCATCAGAGTGAATATGCAAGTAAGACATCACGATATAATATTAGCCCCAACTTAGGATCCCCTACCAGGACAAAAACAACCAAATGTATACACAAGGCCAACAATTCAGATAAGACCCCCATATGGGCCACACAAAGAAAATACCATCTCAAATCACCAATAATAACAACATAATCCCCCACACGGTTAGACAAAAATAATAACATCTCAGATCAACAATGCTTACCATATAGTGCCTCAAATGGTGCCATCTCAATGATCGGATAGTAGCTATTATTGTATGTGAACCCTGCCAAAGCTAAGTGGTTTTCCCACTGAGCTCTAAAATCCATAATGCAAATCCTCAAGAACCTGAATAGTTTGCTCTAACTACCCATTGGTATAAGGGTGTAAAGCGATCCTAACATCCACCCTAGTACCCAACTCCTCCTAAAAAGCTCTCTAGAAGCTAGAAGTAAATATCAAGCCTCTGTTTGAAATAATATATATGGTTACTCTATGTAGGAGAACCATCTCATGAACATAGATACAGGACAACATCTCGGCAATCAATGACATCTTAATAGGAAGAAAATATGTTAATTTAATCAATAGATCTACAATGACCCAAATGTCATCAGAACTATAACAGATGCAAGGCAAACCACTAACAAAGTCCATGGTGATCCGCTCCTACTTCAAATCGGGAATGGGCAACCTCTGAATCAATCCACCAGGTCTTTAATACCAAGTTTATGACGAACACTGAACATGAAATTGAGTAAGCTTAAGGAGAACTGTTACCTTGAGCTTGATCTGAGTCAGCGAAGAAGAGGTGAGGATACTTGGTATGCATGTCTGCTTCTGCTTCCCAAGTAGCTCCCTCGACGGACTGATTTTGCCAAAGAGCCTTAACTAGAGGGACTTCTTTATTCCTCAGTTTACGATTCTAATAGTCTAGGATTTTGACCAGAATCTCTTTATAAGAGACGCTGTTCTGAACATCTATGCTTTGAATGGGGGATACAACTATTAGGTCACCTATGCACTTCTTTAGCAAGGAGACATAAAAGACTGGATGAACTGAAGTTAGATCTGAAGGCAATTCAAGCTCATAAGCTACCTTGCCAAAGGGATTGAGAATCTTGAAGGGACCACCATATCGGGGACTAAACTTTCCCTTCTTGCCAAACCTCTTCACTCCCTTCATAGGAGAGATCTTTAGCTAGACATGATCACCAATCTCAAACTCGTGATCCTTCCTACAAACATCTGCATAAGACTTCTGTCGGCTCTGAGAATCCCAGAGTCTTTCTCTGATCAACTGGACTTTCTCTAAGGTATTAAATACCACGTTAGGCCCTATAACTGAGGCCTCACTTACTTCAAACCAACCAATTAGAGATCTACATCTCCTACCATAGAGAGCTTTGAATAGAGCCATGTGAATACTAGAATGATAGTTATTGTTATATGCAAACTCAATCAAAGGTAAGTGGTCATCCCAACTACCCTTGAAATCAATTGCACACACCCTTAGCATATCTTCTAGAGTCTGAATGGTCCTTTCTACTTGACCATCTGTCTGAGGATGGAAGGCTGTACTGAGATGAATTTGGGTACCAAGACCTTTTTGGAAAGCTTTCCAAAAATAAGAGGTGAACTGGGTACCTCTATCTAAGATAATAGATAGCGAAACACCGTCCAATCTAACCAACTCCTTGATGTAGAGTTTGGCATAATCCTAGGCTAAATAAAAGGTAAGAACTGGAAGGAAATGAGCTAATTTGATCATCCTGTCTACAATAACCCAAACTATATTATGTTGACGATGAGTTCGAGGCAAACCCATCACGAAGTCCATGTTCACTTTTTCCCACTTCCAAGTAGGAATACTAAACTCCTGCATGGATCCACTATGCTTTTGATGCTCTATCTTAACCTGCTGACATGTAGAGAACTTAGCCACAAACTCTGCAACGTCTCTCTTCATCCCACTCCACCAATAGATTTTCCTCAAATCATAGTACATCTTTATGGCTCCTGGATGAAGAGAGTAGTGCGCACCATACGCTTCTACAAGAATTCACTGCCTTAAGTCATCTACAGCTGGAAAACACAGACGATCCTAACAATGCAGAACACCATCTCCCCTTTGGGAAAACCTCTACTTTCTAATCCTTGACTGACTCTTTTAAATTTACAAGGCTAGGATCCCTATCTTTCTTTTCTTTCACCTCAGAAACTAGAGATGATTCTGAATTACTTGAACTCATATATCACCCTCCTCTGTATCAACTAAGAGAATGCCTAGTATGGCAAGCTGATGGACTTCTAGGGCTAAGTTTTTCTTACTGTCCGAAACATGAGAAACGCTATCCATAGAAAGTCTACTGAGAGTGTCGGCCACTATGTTGTCCATGCCCGGATGATAAAGGATACTCATGTCGTAATTTTTTAAGAGCTCTAACCACCTTCTCTGATGAAGATTGAGATCTTTCTGAGAAAATACATACTGAAGGCTCGTATGATCCTTGAACATATCTACATAAACACCATATAGGTTATGCCTCCAAATCTTCAAGGTAAATACTACGATGTCTAACTCAAGATCATGAGTAGGATAATTCTTCTCATGGGGTTTAAGTTGTCTGGAGGCATAGGCTATGACCTTACCATGCTGCATGAGGACTTAACCTAAACCAACTTTGGATGCATCACAATATACTATAAACCCATCAGAACCATCTAGAAGAGCTAGAACTGGAGCTGAGGTAAGTCTAGTATTCAACTCCTGAAAATTCTTCTCGCAAGGATCTGACCACAAAAACATGACTTTCTTCTAATTTAATCTGGACATAGGGGATGCAATAGAAGAAAATCCCTCAACAAACCATCTATAATAGCTAGACAACCCCAAGAAACTCTGAATATCTAATGGACAGACAGGGCGAGGCCAGTTTCTTACTGCTTTGGTCTTTTGAGAATCTACTCTAACACCATCACCGGAAATGATATGTCCAAGGAATGTTACTGACCTTAGCCAAAATTCACACTTGCTAAATTTGGCAAATAGTTGATGATCTCTAAGAGTCTAAAGTACTATTCTGAGATGGTCTACATAATCTCGCTCACTACGGGAATAGACCAGAATATCATCTATGAAGACTATAAAGAACATGTCTAAGTAATGCTTAAAAACATGGTTAATCAAGTCTATGAAACCTGCTGGGGCATTGGTGAGACCAAAGGACATGACTAGGAATATGAAGTAACCATATCGAGTACATAAAGCTATTTTTGAAATGTCACATTCTCTGACTCTGAGCTGATGATAGCCGGATCTGAGGTATATCTTAGAGAAATAGCTAGCACCCTGAAGTTGGTCAAATAAGTCATCGATTTTGGGAAGAGGATACTTGTTCTTGACTGTGACCTTACTAATGGTAGTTTATACACATTCTGAAAGAACCGTCTTTTTTGTGCACGAATAATACTGGAGCGCCCCACGGGGACACACTAGGCCTGATAAATCCCTTATCTAAGAGATCCTTCAACTATTCTTTTAGTTCTCTGAGTTTTGTTGGTGCCATTCTATATGGAAGAAAGGATATAGGCTGAGTGTCTAGAAAAAGATGAATGTCGAAGATCTTCGGGAAAGGCTTCTAAATATTCATTCACGACTGGGACTGATTCAAGACTGGGAGATTTAGAACTAGCGTCCTTAACTCGAACAAGATGATTGACTCACCTTTAGATATCATTTTCCATGCTCAAAGGTAGGAAACAAGCTGACCTCTGAAAATGGATACACTACCCTTCCACTTTAGGATGGGTTCATTCAGAAACTAAAACTGAACTATTCTGTTTCTTTTGTCGACTGTGGCATAGCAGGAATAAAGCCTATACATGCCAAGAATAATATCAAAATCAATCATTTCTAATACGACTAAGTCTGCTGAAGTGACTTTTTGAGATATCATAATCGGGTAGTTTCTGTATACCCGCTGGGCTATGATTATTTTACCCACTAGGGTAGAGACTAAAAAGATCTCTACTAGAATTTTGGGAATAATTCTAAAATCACCTTCTATATAGGGAGTAACCAAATGCAAAGAAGCATCTGGATCTAGCAAAGCATAAACATGCACATAAAATATCTGCAACGTACCAGTAACCACATCAAGAGAATTTTCCTGATCCTGTCGGGACTGAAGAGCATAGAGATGATTTGGGCATTTCCTATTAGTAGCACTGAGGTGGTACCCTGCTGATTTGGGTGACCGAACTGAGCTCAGGAGTGATTTTGTTGACCCTGAGGACCTGGCTAAGGACAGTCTCTAACTCTATGTCTTGTCTTGCCATATCCAAAACAAATACCACTTCCAGCTCTGCAAATACCCTGATGGTTCTTGCCACAAGTCTGGCAAAGAATATAGGAATGGGCACTGCTAACACTTCCCTAAGACTTAGAGCCTGGCGCTCTATTTGTTTTACCCTCTCTGAACTTAGGAACTGGAGCACTGTCTAAAGAAGGAGATGGAACTGATGACTTAGGACAAAACTAAGAATGGTTTTCTCCTTCTGACTTAGCCTGAGGAAAATTAAAACTACCTATCTTTGCTCTCTTATTCTGCTTCTCCCTCATCTTAATCTTCTACTCCTCTATCTACTGAGCATGAGTCATAAGCTTGTCTAAAGTCATGTCACTATTTAGAATGGCGGATCTACACTCATTAACCATGCTATCATTCACCCCTAAAACAAACTTACTCATCCTTGCCCTGCTATCTGCAACCCTATGAGGGGTATATCTGGCTAATTGAGTAACCTTAAGAAAATACTCTTTCGATATCATATTTCCCTACCTGAGGTTGATGAATTCTAGCACCTTATCTTCTCTAAGCTCTAGAGGGAAAATCTATCAATGAAAACAGAAGCAAACTCCTCCCACTCAACAGGCCCTAAATCATCTGCCCTCTCTGACTTCCACTGCTTGAACCAAGTATGAGAAACATCCTACAACTAATATGCAGCTAGCTCAGCATTCTTACTAGAAGTAACCTAATTATATCCATAACCTTCTGCATCTAGTCTAGGAATTCCTGAGGGTCCTCACCTATCTTCGATCCAAGAAAGGATGGAGGATTCATTCGAGTAAAGTTCCGAATCCTGGCTGTAGCTGAATTGGCCACTGAATTGGCCGGAACAACAACTGGACATTCATTTTGAGCAGCAACTAACTGAGCAAGAGTAGTGAATGTGGCCCTGAACTCCGCATGAGAAACATGTTCATCCAAAGGTTCTTCTTGGACAGGTTGGGTTCTTCTCTTAGGAGGCATGTTCGGAAATAAGGAGAAGAAATAGATTAGACTGATAGATTAAATTGAGATTGTGCTCACTGGCACGACATGAATACTAAAAGATGGGAAACTATTCCTAAACATTTAAAGCCTTTCGCACATAAATGGGCATGCAACAAACCCATGTACAAGACTCTACTAGATGTAACTTTAAAACTTCCTAGGACTCTTTCAAACCTTAGGCTCTAATACCATGTTTGTAATACCCCAAATATGGTACCCGAAATGCTACACGGTGCTTATGACCCCGAAGGACCACAAGCTAACCCAAGGCTGATATTTGTACCTATATACTACATAATATACTAAATAATCCAGAAATATAAATTGAAAGGCCATAAGGTTCACATAACTGAAGTAAAACATAACATCTAAAAGGGGTATGAAATACCCAAAACAATTGGAATAACTATCTGAACATAATAGTCTAGAAAGCCTCTAACTAACTAAACTATCTGAGTAAGGAGTTATGGGACATGTCCCCAACTAACTCCAACTAATAAAATAACTAATGAGATAATAGAGAAATAATCATGTCCTCAAATGATGAGGACTCACTACTAATTCTTACTTTTGATATCTGGAATCTACGGATGTCTGGAGCTCGTGTCTCTGAACCTATGGTATAAGACATCATAGCACAAATACGTCAGTAATTTGAATGTACTAGTATACATATGAGGTAGGCTAAATGTATTCGATTCATATACATGAATAATACCGTCTAACTAACTAATATGAACATGAGTATGCTAATGACTAATATGACTAATGACTAAATTTTGATAACATGAGTGACTGTATCTGACAGTCCTGAATCTGATGGAACTAGCTGAGTTTCGTACAGTATCTGAGTTGACTGTATCTGATAGTCCAAAATTTTGAAGAACTATCTGAGTTCTTTTACTAAGACTGATACTGAGACTGTGGGAGATAGTCATCTAACCGACATGCCCCAAATAATGTATTATAGCTGAATTGGGGTCCAATCTGTGCCCTAATTGGAAGGGTGTCAATACCATTCCACTGGTAAGGGCAACATGTGAGTGACCCTAATATAATAGGTAACTCTAGTGAGAATGCTGGAAACCCTCAAATATCAAGTTAAGCCACCTCATCTACCCTCATATAGTAGGCTATGATGTCTCAACCTATGCTGGCTACATAGTTCATGTACGCAAGGATTGCTTCTAAGAATCACACCCTCATCTGACAGTGTATGTTCCCACCCTTGGGTTCACTCAGTGCTAATTCCTATTCCCATCTAAATAGGCTCTGAACATAATTTTTTGAAACTGAACATGGACTGAGTTACTGACTTCCGTTGACTGACGAAATACTACTGATATCTAACAACTGAATGAGTTCATGAGATCATAGAGATTTCCTGAGTCATAAAACTGTCTAAAGACTAATGATTATAGCTTGACTGAGAGTATCGTGGAAACATGACATGGCTCTAGGCACACAGCTACTATTTTAGGTATAAGTACCCCCAGGACTCGATAGAAGGAAACTATCAAAGCATGACCTTACTTGAACACATCACTAACTTTATAATCCATAATACATTTATTGAAGAATTTTATCAAACATATGATCTGAATAAGCTTGTACAGACATGGGGATTTCATGATATCATGCTAGTTGGGCATTTTTCTTCATCTACACATTTAATTAAACACATGATAGGAATAGTATGTGTAAACAACATTATACAATAATTAAACATCATGATTCAATTCTAATTTCATCATACAAGGGTTTAATCTTAGATTTATATGAGTCTACATCTATACTAATCAAATCCACATAAAATTTATCCCCCAACATGGAATAGAATTAAATTACTCATTATCAACATGAACAAGAGTAGCACAATCATGAAATTCATAAATAAAATCCATAAACTTAAACTTTGAAAAGAGATTCTTGGGCTTCATGGATGAAAAGAATCCATGAATAAACACTATGCATACTTGGGTTGAGTTTCTTGAAGTTCTTAAACTTAAAGAATTTGAATCTCTTAGTTCTTGAAGAAGATTTGGATTTTGTTCTTGTAGATTAATGTTAGAGAGAAAACCCTAATTTTGTTATTGTAGAAGAATACTGAATTACTGAGTTTTGGTCGGATATAATTGGGTATATAAATGTGTGGTAAAAAACCAAAAAGCCCCTTTTAAAAGGGCTTTAATTTGCTGAATCGGGACTTATGATGGCTCGTGCGATGGTCCATCGTTTTGACCATTGTACGTGGAACAAGAAAAGGGCTTACTACCTAAGTAGCAACGGCCTAGGAGAGGGTTCGTCCTAAGTTCGACAGTCCATCAACCTGACCGTCGCACCTTATCCAGAATGTTGCCTCACTGCCTTGGCTATGACGGTCCATCACTAGGTCGACGGTCCATCAACCTGGCCGTGGCACTTGGGCGATTCAGATAGCTCTGAGTAAAACGTCCATAAATTTTTACTCCGGTACCGGATTTAGAAGGAAATGGTATCATTATTAAGCTAATTCAATTTCCCACATGAATAAAAGTGAAAATCTTAAAAATACCACATGTACAAAACTGAATTCATCTTTCAAAGAAAGCTTCTAACATTCTTGGGACAAATTTTAATCTAGGAAAAAGTATGGAGTATTACAATTAGGCATGGCCAAAGTAATGGTCTTGGTGAAATAATCCAAGACCATATGATAGGGGGATAACCAGTTCATGCCTAGAGTGATAATAAAATCCACCATATCTAATACAATAATAAAAGCTCGAGTATCCAACTCTGGAATGATCACAACATACTATCTATAAACCTGATCCACTACTAAAGAATCACCCATAGGAGTAGATACACATAATGGTACAGATAAAGGATCCCAAGAAAAATCTAACCGTATTATATAATAAGAAGACACATAAGAATAACTGGATCTCTGAAATTCCCCAGGCTTTAGCCCTTGCAAAATTTCATGAGTTTGAGCCTTTTGTTGATCATATAGCTCACTATACTAGTCATATAGTATGGGTACAGGTCTAAGAACCCTAGTTGTATGTTGGCCAGAGTGATGTTTGCCAAAGTCTGTCCTTGGTATGAGAAGACTCCATATAAGTCCTATATTTAAGTAACGAGGGGTAGGGTTCAAACTATATTTTATCTAGTGTCTAGCCTTGGATGTTCTGTCTCGGGTACGACTGGAATGGTAGTAGTAGTATGGTGGTGATACGAGTTGGGAAAGTGAGTCGTATGTTAGACAGAATATGGCATCCAACTTTCTAATTAAGTGATGAGTTGAGGGTCCACTTGTATGATATGGTAATGAGCTAAGGGGTCCAATCGTACCCACCTAAATTTTTTTTTACAACTTTTAAGCTAAGGGTATTTTGGATATTTCCCACCCCAAGCCCTTAAGACTCTACCTCTTATAACACTATTTGGATTTTATTCTTCACTTGAGAAGATTGACTCACTCCCAAAATACTCTCTATAAACCTATCAAGAAAATTTGGCTAGGGTTTCTTCAAGGTGGTTATCTAGAGGCTTAAGAATCAAAATCTCTTCGTGAATCTTCATAACTCAAGCATGTGACTCTTCCTTCATTGTTATTTCACAAAAATTATGTACTTTAAACATTGTTATGGTCCATTAATGTGGTTTTGAAAGCCATGTTTGAGGGTTTGAATGCATAATGTTGAGTATACATATTTTAATAATGGTTTTACACATGTGGGTGCATGATAATTGTGTTTAATGAGAGGGGTCATGTTTAACCCTATACTTTATGTTTTTTGGCTTGAATAATAGTTTGATTATGGTATGCCCTCAACCTATTTGTGAAATGTCAGTGAGAAGAATCTTGTCCCATACGAATTATGTTTTGAACTATGGAATTAGCCCATAAATATTGATGATTGGTAAACGGTTTTGGAAGGTCTTGATGACCATAAATTGATTTGAATTATAACACTGGTGGTTTAATTGTCTAAATGGATTTGGGTCCCTAAATTTTGAATTGAATTGATATCTTTATTTAGACAAGGTGTTCGAGTCCCAAGGTTGACTAATAATGATTATGGCATGTGGTACTCTTGCAAGTGAGGTTGGTATCACAATGCCAATAGGGTGACTTTTGTAAGTAATTGTATTAATGGTTGTGTACATGTGTAATGAATGTTTTAAATTGTGCTTTGAAGTAAGATGTGTATCCAGGCATGAAAGTAGAGTCCGAAGGACTAACATTAGAAACTACATTAGCCGATGTGAGTGTCTATATGATCGGGAGGTTACAGTACCCCAAATGGATATATGAATAGGAGGTTCTTGTCACCCATATTGTATATATTGGTGCTTAAGTCACCTTTATTATATTGAGAGGTTCGAGTTCCCCATAAAGTCATATACGGATATGGATATTCTCTGGTTCATACGGCTACATACACTGGGGCCCTTCCAGCTAGGGAAGAGCTGGGCCCATATAGCCTATAGGTACCTTGTTATATAACATTTATGCCACACATATTAGGTTAAGGTTTTCAAAATTCATGCTAAGCCTTATTCCTATCCCGATACGATATATATATATATGTATACATGTGTTTGTATTTAATTATTTGAGTGGTTTTGAATAATGGCATTATTTTATTCCTCTATCCCTGAGTTACATACTAACGCTCCAACTGCTAACCATCTTTGGATATTATGACCCAATGCGATGTAGGAATTGGAACTTCTTCTACTTTTCCTGCGTGGTGATCAGGTGTTTGAGTGGGTCATGAGTTTACATTGAAGTGGTGATCTTTCATACTTCAAAAGGCTTTATTTCATGGTCTTGATGTTCTATGTCTTAGACTTTGTTTAGATTCTATTTGGCTAGCGTCAGGGGCATGTCCCGATATTCTATTGACTTCAGATTTGTAGAGGCTTTGTTGGATTACTATGGACTTGGGTGTGTTTGTATATTGTATTTTTGGGTGGAGTGGTTAAGATATTTCTTGATTATCATTATTCTCATTTTGTTCTATATTGTAATATGTTTGAAATTCTTCCGACACTTGAGGTTGTTGAGCTGAATAGGTTCGGTGAAGGTGGAAGTCTCTTGTCCATGTGGGACTTGAGATACTCATAATGGCTAGGCCCTGGTTTAGGTCGTTATAAAGTTAGTATCAGAGCCTAGGTTCATGGTAAATTGGGTATCCATTAAGCCATGTCGTAGAGTCTCTTTTATGGGTGTGTAGCACATTACACTTATAAGAGAGAGTCTATGAGACATTTAGGAATGTTTCCCTTTCTTGTTGTCTTAAGTTTGAGCTATAGAGTCTAAGATCTTAGATTCTTCTTATTTCTATTTGCTTGTTTTTCAAATCATACCTCCAAGAAGATCTGAAGTTCATGCAAACTTTTCTATCACATCTAAGGAAATGTGAACGGAGCTCATCCAAATTCTAGGGTTTAGACCCAGTCAAGGATTCCTACATCTGACTTTCCTCATAGGTCCTAACCTATCCCATTGATCCCACCCTTAACGGTGAAACTCATACTCAGTCACTACTCGGTGAGTTTACAAATGTTAAGTTTCGTCACTCCATTACCCTATTGACTCAGTTGCTGATATCTTAGCCCCAATAATTGGGTTTTATTACTGCTATTATAGGTTCAGCTGAAGCCACTAGAGTTGGCCAATTTATGAGGTTGCATCCTCTGATGTTTATTGGTACCAAAGTAAAGAAGGATCCTAAAAGTTTAATTGATGAGTTGGAGAAGATCTTCTGGGTTATGCATACTTCATAGGTTGAGGGTGTAGAGTTTGCTGCCTATTAATTGAAAGAAGTGTCATACCAGTGGTACAAAGAATGGGGATAGTTGAGAGGCAAAGCTATTGATTCTTTCTTATGGGAAGATTTCTCTAGTGCATTTTTGGACCGCTTCATTCCTTAGGAAATGAGGGAGGCAAAAGCCAAAGAATTTGTTAACTTGAAGCAAGAAAGAATTACAGTCAATGATTATGCTTTAAAATTCAATTAATTTTCTAGGTATGCTCCTGAATTTGTATCTAATTTAAAGGCTCGAGTGAGAAATTTTTCTTCAGGATTTTCTTGTGAGTTGATCCTTGCGAGTATGGTTGCCTTGCTGATCAAGGACATAAACATCTCCAGATTAGTTGTGTATATGTAACAGGTCAAAGAAGAGAAAAAGAAGTAGGTTGAGATTGGAGAGTGGCAAAGTAAGAAATTCCTATATTCAGAGCAGGGTGGAGACCAACAACATAGTGGTAAGTGTTCTAAGAAGAAGAGATGAGGGATTCCTAACTCCTATTCGATGATTATTGCTCCCTACTCAAAGTCATTTGTTGACCAACATTTTCAAGGTGATGATGCTTCTAGGGTACAGGGTGCCCAAACTCAGGCCAGTGGGGCCCAATTAGCACTATCCTACCTCCTTGTAGATTTTATGGTCATCATCATCGTAGTTAGTGTAAGAAGGGGAGGAACCAATGTTTTATGTATGGTTAGATTGGACATATGCAGTAGTATTGTCCCTCTAGAGTTGCTTCTAGGGCCAACAAGGTCCATATTGCTACTTTATCAGCTCCTACACCAAAGGGTGCTATTTCTGCTTCTGCTTCTATTTCTGGCTCCAGCACTGGCCAGAATCATTGTTACTAGTATGTTGAAACTCTTTTCTAGTGATATGTACTATATACTTGATCCTCGATCTACTCTCTCTTATGTGACCCTATTTGTCACTGTGCATTTTGGTTTCGATCCTGAGTACTTGTCGAACCCTTATTTTATTTTTACCCAATAGAAAACTCTATTGTTAGAAAAGCCTATAAGTGGTGGGATATCTGTTAGTGGTAGATACACACTAGTAGACTTGATAGAGTTAGATATGGTTGACTTTGATGTTATTCTGGGAATGGACTGGTTGCACTCATGTTATGCGTCTCTAGACTGTTGGACCCGTAAGGTCATGTTTAATTTCCCTAATGAGCCAATTGTTGAGTGGAGGGGTGGTTCCCTAGCTCCTAAGGAAATTTCACATAGTATCTTAGAGCTTGAAATTTGATTTCCAAAGGATGTCTCTATTATCTGGTCCAGGTTAAAGATTTTAACTTGAAGGATCATTCTTTGCATTTGTTTCCTGTGGTAAAAGAATTCCTTGAGGCCTTCTCTGATGACCTTACAGGTGTCTCTCCTGATAGGGAGATTGATTTTGGTATTGATCTTGTCCTGAATACTTTTCCAAATTCTATTCCTTCGTATAGAATTGCTCTAGCTGAGTTGAAGTGTAATATCCCATGTTTTGATGTCATTGTACAATATAAGACTCATTTCTTAGAGTCGAATGGACATTATATGAGTCGTGTGTTAGACTCGTATCCATGATAGTATATGATGGGTGGTATTTTGTTTAAGGTATTACTTAAACCTTGGAATTCGTAAGGTGATCATATGAGTCATACATGATAAGTCATATCCAAGTCAATGTAAGGTGAGATGTGTTCTGTTTAGGTTACAAGAGGATAAGTGCTAGATATATGACTTGATACGATTCGTAAGATATGAAATGATCCTGATCAGTGAAGGATCCAAGAATCAAGCATCATGTTTTGATCGCTTTATAAGTTACTTAGACATATATTAAGTCCTCAAATAGATCCTACCTCATGAACAAGTCGAAACATCCCTTAGTGATTAACTTCCTATAAAGAACATAATTATAGTCATATTCAAATGAATGTAACTACTGTTATAATAAAAATTTCTGATCTAAAGACCCATCAATAGATAGATAATTGAATTATCTTTCCAGTGATACCAATTTTACATTAATCCGATATCGGGGTGAAAAGTTATGGTCAAATTACTGAAGCTCTGCCAATCTGCCAGTAGGGTACGACTCATTGATACGACTCATAAGTAGACCATACTAGTCGTTAGGATGATTCGTACCCACAATAGTAGGGGTCGAAATTTGAGTTTCTAGTGATGACTCAAGGTACGACTCGTACCCAAAATATATGAGTCATACCCAAACACGCCGGGACTACTTCCAAATGATTTCCAGAAGGTTTCTAAGGGGTTTTTTGGTCTTTTCTCCCCTTATAACTCCCAATCCATGACATTTAACCCCAAGGGTTGTTAATTTTACTGTCTTTTCCATCAATTAAACAACACATAATCCATATTTCCATTCTCAAGAACAAGATTAGGGTTTCTTCTCAGGATCATCTCCCAAGCCTCAAAGGTCAAGTTTACTTCACCAAGAAAAGAACTTTAAGGTATGTGGGATTTTCATCAATGGGTTCCTTTCACCCCATTTATCCCATAAACCCTCTCTTTGATTAAAGTATGAGTTTTCCTTCATTGTGGGATTTCACATTTTCAAGATAAATTCAATCCATGTTTTTCCTTAGTAAATTAAACTAAATTCATGTCCTCATATGGTCCCATGCAAATTAGGTCATGTAATGATTTGAATCTCAAGTTCTTGTGTATATTTAAATTGAATCCATGTTGTTATGAATTTAAATCAGGTAAGCATGTTATTTTCCTATGATTTACACCCTCCCATGTTCAAATTCATGTGATTGAGTGATCATTAAAATTTATTATTAGTTGGGTCTTTGAATTATGACTTATTATTATTTAAATGTTGTTCTCATATTTTAGTAATTATTCAGCGTTGGAGAGTTGTGAACACCCGATACCTATGTGTCTACTTGCTATTTCAGACTTTTCAAATTACAAGTTAGTCAGACAATGACTTCATTACTATGTTCAAGTTCAAGTTGATCCTTTTTAGTATAGTACCATGTTAAGTTGAACCATGAATAACACTAGTGTCATTCAGTTGGGAGTAGAATTTACCACCAAGAGGGAAGTATGGGTTCAGTGCATCCTACTTCCTAACAACTACTTGCCACCATAGGATTTAGGGACTCGCTAAAGAGCTTCTCCCCTATTGCCTAAATTGTCCTCAGTTTAGTAATCACTCCAGTTCAAGTTCCACTCCGGTTTCAAGGATAGAACAGCCCTCCTCAACATATGTCAGACGTTGGATTCCATGGTAATATCCATGGTTTATGTTGGTTACATGATAGCTCCCATAATTTCAGTCACTATTGGCAGTCTATTTCAGTTCAGTTTTGCTAAACCAAGTAGTCAGCTTTCAGCGTTTATTTAGTCATTTATACAAACTGCACCAGTTATTTAGATAATGTCAGTGTATTAAAATGTTTGGTCTTGCATATTCAGTTTTATATGTTCTTGTAATTACATTCAGTTTTAGCATTTATTTTAGTTTGTCCTTACCTCACGTACTAGTACATTTAAAGTACTGATTGTATACCTTTCTCTTGCGCTATGTTGTCTTATAACATAGGTTTAGTTTCATAATTTCCCGACCATTCTTAGACAGCTCATTGGTTCCCCGCAAAAGTAGTGGCGAGTCCTCATCTATCGAGGATGTGATATGTTATTTCATTATGATTCAGTTAGTTAGAGTTAGCTGAGAGTTTGTCCCATCAACTCCTTATGATTCTTAGAGGCTTTCAGATAGTTAAACAGTCATTCTAGTTTTAGTTATTATTAGTTGTTTCAGACAAATAGTTTTCCAGTGTTTATCAGATACTTCAGACATGACATTTTATATTTTTCTAGTATTCAGAATGACAGTACCTTTTTGGTTTATTTTCCACAAATATTGTTTTACTTTTATTTTATTTAGTACTTATAGCAGGTACCAGACTATAGATTAGCTTGGGGTTACTTGTGGCGTTAAGCAACGTATCGCGACTAGGGGGTAGCCTTGGATCATTATGAAACTTAGTATCAGAGCGTAAGGTTTTAAAGTATCCCCAGGTGTTTGAAAGCTACGTTGAGTAGAGTCTTATGCATAGGTGTGAAGCGCGCCACACTTATGGATAAGTGGCTACGATATATTTTTAGGAAAGTTTCCCTTTTTCTAGTGTTCATGTCATGAGAAAGAGCATGATCTCTGTTGACTTCCTCTTTCTAACACATCTTTCATTCCATTTATAGATAATGCCTACCATAAAATACAATGAAAGAAGGAACAGGGATCAGCCCACACCACCACCAGTTCTAGAAGATCCCCTAAACGACCATGTTTCTTATGCTGAGTTAGGGATGCTTTCATAGTTTTTTCCCATTCTGTGGCTGCTCAAAACAACCATCAGGCTATTCCTCCTTCCAATCTAGTGTTGAATATAATTGCATCCAAGATTCAAGACTTCACTCAAATGAATTGCCCTTTGTTTTTTGGATTAAAGTCTGAGGAGGATCCACAGGAGTTCCTGGTGGGGTGCAGAAAGTGACTGACATCATGGGTGTCACTTCTAATGAGAGTGTAGAGTTGGTAAACTAATTTATCATGTAATTTAAGTTTCTTTCTACAGTTAACATCATGATAAAATTGAAGAAAGAAACTAAAAACATGACTAACTCTGACTAACATCTATGAAGCCTCTACTATAATAACTATTGATAACTGGGACATGCCTCCAACTACCACTAATCAATACAAATGGAAAACAAAAAATATAGTACATGATCTACAACTATCTGGAGTTCTCAAAATAGAAGAACTTATCACCTGTTGGCTAAAAGCTACCAATTGTATGACACTAGTGTAAGAGTTATATATGGTACCTACATTATAAAGGATGTAGCCACAAACGCATATGTGTGGTCAGTATGTTGGAATGTACTGAGTATATGGAGACATGCATTAAATCATGGAAAATTTTCAAACATGCTGTAAAACTAAGGATATAAGTTATTTGCTGAAATATACATTTGAAACATAACTATACATAAAAACTGTAAATCATAGAGAATCATAAATCATGAGCTAAAAATAATTATATAAGCTAGGAGGCATTAGAAACATAAATGTTGTAAGTCATTCTCTTATGGGGATGAATATGTTGTAGAAACTATACTGAAGATGACGTATCAATGCTAGGTCTGAAACTATGTGGTGGAAACTGACTTAACTCAAGCATCTTAATATACAAATATATTGAGCATGAATGAATAAACGTGCAAAACCAACATAACATGTACTAAGTAGATCTGATTAACTAAATGACTGATATCTGTGTAACCAAACAACTGTGATTTAAGTAAAGGGATAACTAATATCTATATGTTGAGTAGTGGACATATGAATATTAATCATGTAAAAATGAATTGTGCTTAGTCTGAATAACTGGACTGAAATTTTTAGGTACTGTGTATATGAGATAAGGACTAACTAAAAAGCATGAGATAACTGAACATGAATGCATGAAAACTGTAACATGTGTAATTACAAGACCAAGCATATATATATTTATAAAATAATATGTAAACTAAAAGACTGAAATCTAAAAACTGAATAACTGAGAATCCGTACACTTGGTCAAGCAAACCTGAATTGAAAATACACTAAATCCTATATTGAGACTGTGGGAGCTATCATATAACTGATATAAAACATGTGAGCTATCATGGATTCCAACGTCTGACCCACCTTAAGGAGGATTATTCAATTCTTTCCATCGAAGTAGAATTTGAACTGGCGTGATCACTAAACTGATGTCCCGAAGGACTAGGGAGTCAGTCCTAACTAGCGGGTCACCCCCCATCTCTAGGTTTGCTCGGTGCTAAATCCTACTCCCAACTGAATGACACTAAAATACTAACTGGTACATGCACTGATAACTGATAACTGATAAGCACAGGTCATGGTATTCTAAAAATAATAGTGCATATAGATTCTGAGGTAATTAGAAACATATAAACTAATAATGCTCAACATGATCATGATGTTCTAAATATGATATAAAAACCATGGTCTGACTGACTTATTACTTGAAAAATGAAAATCACGTAAAGCACATAGGTATCAGGTATTCATAACCCACCAGCACTAAATAATCATAAAACATAACGTGTAGACTTAAGACTGTAGTATTGAATCATGATTCAACCCAAGACATGAGCATTTCATCAAACATGTGGAAAGCATGAATATGTACATGGGGATATTCTAAACATAGGCATTCAACAAATCGTGAAATTTACGTGAGTAAGACATGGGAAACTAAAATTCAGAGCATGAGGAAATCGAATCTTGCATGGGATCATACATGGGCTGAATTTAATTTAAATCACATGAAAATATGAAATTCAATATTTCTTGAACATATAAAATACCATAATGATATAAAGCTCATTCTTTAATTGAAAGAAAAGGATTTTGGAGATACATGGGTGAAAGGGTCCCATGAATGAATACCCCACATACCATATGCCTTTAACTTGAGAGGAATACATAATTCTTGTTTATTTCTTGACGGTTCTTGAATTTGGAAAACTTGGACTCTTGATTTCTTGGGGAAAAGGGGATTGAATTTGTTCTTGGGAAAAGGAAAGGGTTTTCTTGAGCGGAAAATTAGAGAAGAAGGGAAAAATTATGCCCTAACTAATGCCCAAGTCGTGTTATGGATGAATGGGTTGAGGGGGAAAAGACCCAATTTCACCTAAATTATTTAAATCAAAAAACTTGATGCAACTATGTCAACGCGATGTGGTCTTATGCGGCAGCTTATTGGTTCTGACGAAAATTATCATAATTTTTTGCTCGGGTGTCGGATTAATGAGAAATTGGTATCGTTGGAAATTTAATTAAACTATATATAATTTTATAGGTCTTGAGATGAAAAATTCCGAATATATAAAAAGCTATACACGTTCAAAGTTGACCCTTGTAGAATCAAATACCAAAATTTTGTTGAATCAAAGGCTCTTACCTCAACTTTGTTCTAAGTGATTTCTATGAACATTTTTAACCTTATAAGAACTTCACACACAAGGATAAAAATCATGACTCATGTATTAAATTATAAATCAAAAACTGGACACAACACCTTCACCATGACCTGTTCAGTATGCGATCGAGACTTAATATTATGTCATGGGCCTATCACAGTGACCCACTAGTTTTGTGACCAAAAAATATCCCAGACCTTGTCTAAGAAATCCAAAACTCCTTTGAGACACACTTCTTACATCCCTGAACATGAATTAACTCAAAAACTAACATCTCAAGATCGGAAAGGTCAAAATAAAAATCCTCAAAGTTTAGGGGTATTGAAGATGACTAAGTCCCCAACACTAAGTGAAAATTTCAAGTCTTAATCCCCTTAAGTATGCAACTAAGAGATGAATCGAGCTAAAATTAGTATGAGGTATTACAATGTCTCCCCTTTGGGAACATTCATTCTCGAATGAGACTGGTTTGACTGAGAGTACTGAACTAAGGTAACTGAGATCATATACTGAACATGCATGACTTGGAATATGATTTCATAATTGAATATGAGCATGATACCTAAACTGAACTGATTTCGTGAATACATACAGTGACATGAGAATGGTTATAAGGCTGAGATAGAAACGAGAGAGTCAACTTATGAGTAACTATTACCTCAAGATGCACCTAGTTTCATGAAAAAAAAAGAGAGGTTTTGGACATGAAAACTCAAGATATTACAACATATCCCTCTTGGGATCATTCATCCCCTGAATAATACTAACTTGGCTGAAATATTAAGGAAAGATTGAGATAATGCACAGGGCACTTATGAATTGAATCATACTAAATATCTAGAATCTGAAACTGATACATGATGCATGAACTGAGATGAATTCACAATTTACATAGATGATAACAAATTACCTCTTAGAATAGCCATACCCATGAAACTTCAAATAGTAAGACTAGATCAAAAGATGGAAAACTATACAAGCATATTTATCTGATTGCTAAACTGAATTACTATCTATACGGATAGACTCATAATGAAAGTTCATAATCAACTAGAGTATTTCTTCAATGCTCTCATAATCAACTAGAGTATCTCTTCAACACTCTTTAAAAGAAGTTATAATAACAGTAGGGAGCCAAAAACTTGGGCATAATCTGAATAAGATATAGGAGTAAGGACTCTTATTATGACTATAACTATGTAATATGGAACATAGGCCTATGAAACACAAATTGGGATAGAATTACTAGGTTGTAAGCAATGCAACTGCTACTTTCAAGCCTAGACATACTTCGTAAATACTCCCTCAACTATATGTTTTTCCCTTCAATACCATGCTCATTTGATTCAACTTATAATTCTCACATGGATATTGATAACTCCATCTACTAAAGTCTGAACTGAACTAAATTCTCACACTATGTTTAAGACTACTCAAAGCTACCTGGTATAGCATATAACACCATAATGCTAGTCTAAAGAATGAAAATAAGAAACCCTCACTTTCTCCTATCTAAACAATCGTTCATCATCACTATCTTGACCTAAGAAGAGGTCACTGAAAGGTTTGAACATGAGATCTCGAAGCATGGAAGGATACTATGCATTACTTTGACACTTAATTGAGGCTAAGTTATTAAGTATAGAAAGAATGAATTTATTAAAGATATCAAAACTGAAGACATACATAACATAATATGAATTTCGATGATTATTATGGAACACCATAAGTTCTAGGAACTGAGCATACTGTAAAGCATGAATACATAAGTCATGAGTCATGAGCTGCATGACCTGAGTTTGGAGTTCATAAATTCATGGTATATTATTTGTATTACTAAGTAAACTAGAACTCCTCATACTAGGAACTGGAAGTGTGCATGATTTTATGGATAGTACATGAATATGAGATATGATCATAGTGATGACATATAAGGCATGAGTAGATATCATGATGACTAAAGTACAAAACTTTGCACTGAGATAAGAATGGGTCGGACATCTTCTTCCCCTACTGATGTTCTACAACATGCTAGTATCACTACTAGAATCTAAGAGCCTGACTTAGTTTCTTGTCCTATCATCTCCCTCATAGCTTTAAGTCATCACTCTAAGTCTATGGACCCATTTAATAAATTATAAACTGAACTGCAACTATTTCACTCTGGGGTCTGGCATATAATAATACACATAAATAATAAACTCAACCAGAAAGACTACACCTGAAAGTGTAAAACCCACTGCTAGTATTTTCTTCTGGGATACAGCTCTTAACTTGTTATGCCCCAGTAGTCATCATCTAATAGATTGGACACTAACTAATTTAGAATCTTTATGAGTATCACCATACCCTGAGTTCACACCATCTAGAGCTTCAATTCTTCTTTCTATTAGCTCAATCTTCAAAGATTCAAGCTTAGATTCTAACACTTAACATGGATATCCCCAAACCTTCAAATGAACCATACTAACTTCCTTAATAGCCTACTAACATCACATCCAAACCATTAGAATTACCATTACACCAACATACCTAATATCAACAATATATAATATTGAATCAACAAACTTAAAGGCTATAGGTTCACCTCTTATACAACTAGCACATGGATACATAATCTACTAAATTTAGAGAAACACTTTCCCCACTTTACTACTGCTAAACTTCTGGGTTCATGCTTCTATCTCTAGGTCATATGCTATCTTAGGATTCTGAGAAAGGATCTGAAACCATAACTGGATTTGGCTCAATGCATAATTTTTTATGAACCTAAATAAATTATTTCATATTTTGGAACATAAAGGCATTGATGGGATACTTTGATCCTGCGTACAATCCCATAACTATCTGTGGAGATGGCCTGAGAAAGCTCTATCGATAAGGATTTGAGTTTGACTATTTATATTGCCTTAAGAATAAGAAAAAGTTGGTATGAATGGATTAACATAAGAGTCTATATAAGTCCCTGTGGTAACACCTCTACTGTACAATCTGAGACATGAAAGAAGGGAAATATTTCCTAAATTCCCTATAGCCTCTCGAAGAAAAGTACAGACATCTCAATACCATTCCAAAATACTCTACTAGATACGGCTTCATAGACACCCAAGGAAACTTGATCTCTGGGCTCTGATACCAAGTTTATCATGACTTGAGACTAGCCCCTATCATAACACGGTGATTAAAAAGACAAGTGATCCCAAGTTAACCCATGAATTGGCATACTGTTGAGCAACTAATTTAATATATAAAACAAAACTTAATTTGTTGAGCAGAAGCATACTCATGAAAAGTATGAATCAAGTTAATATTGATACAGTTTACATCATTATAAATCTAAAGAAAGAAAATCAAATTACATGACTGACTCTGACTAACATCTATAAGCCTCTACTATCTAACTATAAATAGCTGGGATATACCGCCAACTACCACTAATCAATACATATGGAAAATCAAAAATATATTACATGATCTATAATTGTCTGGAGTTCTCAAAATAGAAGAACTTATCATTGTTGGCTGAAAGTAGCAAATTTTCTGACCCTGGTGTAAGAGATACATATGGTACGTATATTATGAAGGATGTAGCCACAAACGCATATGCATGATTAGTACATTGGACTATACTAAGTATATGGAGACATGCACTAAATTATGGAAATATTTCAAACATGCTATAAAATCGAGGATATAAGTTATTTGTTGAGATATACATTTGAAACATGACTATACATGAAAATTGTAAATTATAGAGAGTTTATAAATCATGAGCTAAAAATAATGTAAGCTAGAAGGGGTAGAAGCTTAAATATTGTAATCCATTCTCTTGTGATGCTGAATATGCTATAGAAACTGTACTAAGGATAATGTATGAATAGTTGGCCTGAAACTATATGGTGGAAACTGACTTAACTCAAGGATCTGAATATACAAATATACTAAGCATGAACGAATAAACATGCAAAACCAACATTACATGTACTAAGTAGATATGATTAACTGAATGACTGATGTCTGTGTAATCGAACAACTTTAATTTAATTAATGGGATAATAACATCGGTATACTGAGTAGCAGATTTATGAATATTAATCATGTAAAACTGAACTTTACTTAATCTGAATAACTAGACTGAAACTGTGGGTTCTTTGCATATGAGATAAGGACTAACTGAACAACATGAGATAACTAAACATGAATGCATAAAAAATGTAACATCTGTGAATGCAAGATCAAGCATATATATATTTCTAAAATAATCTGTAAACTGAAATCTATAACTAAATAACTGAGAATCTGTACACTGTGTCAAGCAAACCTAAACTAAAAATACACTGAATACTGTACTGAGACTGTGGGAGCTGTTATCTAACTAACATAAACCATGTGAGCTATCATAGAGTCCAACATCTGACCCACACTGAGAACGGATATTCTATCCTTGCCTTCGAAGTAGAACCTGAACTGGCATGGTTACTAAACTAATATCCATAAGGACTAGGGAATTAGTCCTAATCAGTGGGTGACCCTTAAGAGAGTGTTAGTCCTAAATTGGTGGGTGACATCTCATAATCCTACGCTGGCTATGTAGTTCAAGAACTTAAGGACTACTACTAAAGACCAAATCATAACTACGGGTGATCCCCTATCCCTAGGTTTGCTCGGTGCTAAATCCTATTCCCAACTGAAAGACACTGAAATACTAACTGGTGCATGCATTTATAACTGATAACTAATAAGATCAGGTCATGGTATGCTTAAAATAATAGTACATACGAGTTTTTAGATACTTATAAAAATATAAACTGATAATGCTCAACATGATCATGGTATTCTAAATATGATATTAAAACCATGATCTGACTAACTTGTTACCTGAAAAATGGAAATCATATAAAGCACATAGGTATCAGATATTTATAACCCACTAGCACTGAATGATCATAAAATATGATGTTTAGACTTAAGATTGTAGTATTGAATCATGATTAAACCCAAGACATGAGCATTTCATCAAATATATGGAAAGCATGAAGATGTACATGGGGATATTCTAAACATGCACATTCAACAAATCATGAAATTTACTTGAGTAAGACATGGGAAACTAGATATCATAGCATGAGAAAATCAAATCTTGCATGGAATCATTCATGGACTGAATTTAATTTAAATCACCATTGAAAACTTGAAATTCAATCTTTCTTAAGCATATAAAATACCATAATGATAGAAAGTTCATTCTTTAATCAAAATAAAAGGGGTTTTGGACTCCAAGGGTGAAAAAGATCCATGAATGAATACCCCACATACCTTAAGCCTTTAACTTGAGAGAAAAACACAATTCTTGATGCTTTCTTTAAGGTTCTTCAATTTGGAAAACTTGGATTCTTGATTCATTTGGGAAAATGGAATTGAATTTGTTCTTGAGGAAAGAAGAGGGTTTTCTTGAGAGAAAAATTGTAGAAAAGGGCAAAACTTTCCCTAACTGATGCCCAAGTCGTGTTATGGACGAATGGGTTGAGACGGTAAAAGACCCAATTGACCCTCAACTATTTAAATTTAAAAACTGGATGTAACTATGTCACCACAATGCGGTCTTATCATAGTTGCTTACTTATTTTGATGAAAATATTCATAACTTCTCACTCGGGTATCATAGTAATGAAAGATTGGTATCGTTGGAAAGATAATTCAATTATTACAATTTTGTGGGTCTTGATTTGAAAATTTTTACATATATAAAAAGTTATACACGTTCAAAGTATACCCTTGTAGAATTGAATACCAAACTTTAGCTGAATTAAAGACTCTTAGCTCAACTTTGTTCTAAGTAATTCCTATGAATATTTTTCACTTAATAAGTGCTTCACACAGTAGGATAAATATCATGAAACATGTATTAAAATTATAAATCAAGAACTGGAAACAATACTTTCACTGCGACGCGGTCTGCATGCAATTGGGAATAATGTTATGTCGCGGGCCTATCATAGTGGCCCACTGGGTTTGTGATCCAAACATTTCCTAAAACTTGTACAAAAATGGAAAACTCCTCCGAGACACACTTACTATATCCCTAAACATGAATTAACTCAAAAACTAACGTCTCAGGGTCGGGAAGGTCAAAATAAAAATTCTCAAAGTTTAGGGATCCTAAAGATGACTAAGTCCCCAACACTTGTTAAAATTTCAAGTGTTAATCCCCTTGAGCATGCAACTAAGAGATGAATCGAGCTAAGATTAGTATGGGGTATTACAGTAGGACAGTCGGGATAGAGTGTCAGCTCTAAGACCTAGGTTAGTGTAAACAATAGTCATACCAACCCACTCTATAGGAAGTGTGGTAGGAACCATCAGGGTGAATGTCAGGCAAGCAGTAATGTACGCTTTGGGTGTGTCAATCCATGCCATATAATCAATTAATGTTAATAAATAGCTCAGAAGGGAGTTGATTTAAGCCAACAAGGCCAGTCTAATAATTTATTATCTCCAGCAGATTGCCTAACTCAGCCGAGTGCCACTTCTAGTGCAACTATTGGGCTGCATCAGAAAAGAATATATTCTCTTTAGAATCAACATGATTAGAAAAGTTTACCTGATATGGTTATGGGTATGTTATAAGTATTCAATCTTTATGTTTATGCATTGATAGACCCCGAAGCTTTACTTTTCTTTTTGATTCCTTACAAAGCCATAAAATTTGGTGCCATTCCCAAAATATTAGTAGAGCCTTTCTTAGTGTCTACCCTGATGGGTAAGTCTATTATAGCTAGATGGGTATATAAAATTTACTTTAGTTGATCTTGTGGAGTTAGAGATAACTAATTTTGATGTCATTCTCAGCATGGATTGGCTTCACTTATGTTATGCCTCAGTCAATTGTAGAAATAGAATTGTTTAGGTTTAGTTTTCTAATAAGCCAGTTATAAAATAAAGGGGTAGTACTTCAGTGCTTAAGGGTCACTATATTTCCTATCTTAAGGCAAGGAAGATGATATCTAAGGGGTGTATGCACCATTTTGTCTGACTTAAAGACTCAAATTTTGAGCTCTGAGTCTTGAGTTAGTGTCAGTAGTAAGGGAATTTCTAGATGTATTTCCCAAAGATTTTTCTGGAATTCTTCCTGAAAGAAAAATTGACTTCGGAATAGATCTCTTTCTAGATACCCAGCGTATCTCTATTCCACCTTATAGAATGGCTCCAGCTGATCTTAAGGAATTAAAGTATCTCTTAGATAAGGGTTTCAATAGTCTTAGTGTTTCCTCATGGGGTGCTCTAGTACTATTCTTGCACAAGAAAGATGATTCTCTCAGAATGTGCATTGACTACCGCCAGTTGAACAAAGTCACCATCAAGAATAAGTATCCTCTTCCCATAACTAATGACTTGTTTGACCACCTTCAAGGTGTAAGTTATTTCTCTAAGATAGAACTCAGATCAAGCTACCATTATCTTAGACTCAAAGAATGTGACATTCTAAAGGTAGCCTTCAAAACTTGGTATGGTCACTTTGAATTCTGAGTTATGCCTTTTGGATTAACGAATGCCCCAGTAGCTTTTATGGACTTGATGAATAGGGTGTTCAAGAAGTACTTGGACATGTTTGTCATAGTCTTTATTGATGATATCCTTGTCTATTCCTATAGTGAGAATGATCATGCAGACCATTTGAGAGTTGTGTTGCAGACCTTTAGAGATCATCAGTTATTCACTAAGTTTAGTAAGTTCTAATTTTGGTTGAAATCAATAGCCTTCCTTGGCCATATCATTTCTAGTGATGTCATTCGGTTTGACTCTCAAAAGACCAAAGTAGTAAAAAATTGGCCTAGACCCATTTTTCTATTAGATATCAAAAGTTTCTTTGATTTAGCTGGATATTACAGATAGTTTGTTGAAGGGTTTTCTTTTATTTCTTTTACCATGTCGAGAATAACTCAAAAGAAAATCAAATTTTAGTGGTAGAATTCGTGCAAAAAGAGTTTTCAGAAGTTGAAGACTTGACTCACTTCTGCTCCCATCTTGACTTCGTAAGATAGCAAGATGGGCTCATAGTATAGTTTGATTCTTCTAGAGTTGGCCTTGGTTGTGTATTAATGTAGAAAGGTAAGGTCATATTCTACGCCTCTAGACATCTTAAGCCCCATGAAAAGAATTGTCCAACCCATGATCTTTAGTTGGTAGTTGTTGTTTTAACACTAAAGATTTGGAGGCATTACCTTTATGAGGTTTATGTTGATGTGTTCATGGATCATAAGAGTTTATAGTATGTTTTCACGCAAAAAGATTTAAATCTTCATTAAAGAAGGTGGCTTGAATTTTTTAAAGACTATGATATAAGTGTGTTGTATCATTCAGGCAAGGCCAATATAGTGGTGGATTCCCTTAGTAGATTGTCTATGAGAAGTTTTGCCCATATTGAGGATGATAAGAAGGAGTTATTTTATGAGGTGCATTAGCTTACTAGGTTAAAAGTTTGGTTAGTTAATTCATAAAAAGGTAGTATATGGGTTTAGAATAGTTTGAAATCTTCATTGGTTGATGAAGTAAAAGAAAAACAAGATAGGGATCCTAATTTAATCAAGTTAAAGGAGGTATTTAGGAGTCAGGAGGTGGAGGCTATCTCCAAAGAAGGAGATGTTATGCTTCATTGTCAGGTCAAACTATGTGTTTCGTATGTTAATGGTCTGAGATAGGGAATATTAGCTGAGGCACATGGTGCGTGATACTCTATCCACCTAGGACCTACTAAGATATACTGTGATTTATGGGAAATCTATTGGTGAAGTGATATGAAGAAGGATATTACAGAGTTTATGGCTAAGTGTTCAAATTATCAGTAGGTTAAGGTTGAGCACCAATGACGTAATGGTATACTTTAGGAGTTTAGCATCCTCACTTGGAAGTGGGAGGTGGGAAATATGGAATTTGTGATAGGGTTACCTCATACGTGTCATTAGCATGATTCAATTTGGGTTATTGTCGATAGAATAACCAAGTTGGCCTATTTTTTTTAGTTCATACTTTGTACTAAGCTAAGGATTATGCCAGACTTTATCTTAGGGAGTTGGTGAAATTTTATGGGGTCCCATTGTCTATCATTTCAGAAAAAGGTACTCAATTTACCTCTTACTTTTGGAAGGCTTTCCAGAAGGGTCTTGGTACCTAAGTTCATCTCAGCACGATTTCCATCCCCAGATATATGGTCAGGCAGAGAGGACTATTCAAACTTTAGAGGACATGTTAAGGTCTTGTGTTATTAATTTTAAGGGTAGTTGTGATAACCATTCACCTTTGATTGAGTCTTTCTACAACAACAGTTATCACTCTAGTATTCAAGTGGCTCCGTTTGAGGCTATCTATAAGAGGAGATGTAGATCTCCTATTGGTTGGTTTGAAGCAAGTGAGGCTGCTTTGATGGGGCCAAATTTAGTATTTGAGGCGATGGAGAAAGTTCAGTTAATTTAAGAAAGGCTGAAGATGGCCCAGAATTATCAGATATCTTATGCAGATGTGAGTAGAAGGGATCTTGAGTTTGATATTGGTGACTTGGTTTATTTTAAGATTTTACTTATGAAAGAAGTGAAAAGATTTGGCAAAAAGGGGAAACCCAGTCCCCACTATATTGGCCCATATAGAATCTTGAGTCATTTTGGGAAGGTAGCTTATGAGTTAGAGTTTCTTGCAGATTTGGCGTCAGTGCATCCGGTGTTTTATGTCTCTTTATTAAAGAAATGTATTGGCAACCCAACTTCATCATTCCCTTAGAGGGTGTAGAGGTGAAAGATCATCAAAATCCTAGTTGAGATCCTTGACTGTCAGACTCATAGGTTGAGGAACAAAGAGGTTCCTTTGGTAAAAGTTCTATGGAGAAATCCGTCCATTGAGCGATCTACTTAGAAAGTAAAAGTAGATATGCGAGCCAAGTACCCTTATCTTTTTGCCCCAACTTCAGACTTAACTTGAGTAAATTGACTCTTTCTGATCTCTGTTTTAGCTATGTAACCATTCTCATGTCATTGCATGTATTCATGAAACCAGTTAAGTCCATGTATTATGTCTCAGACTCAATAACATTTCAGTTCATGAAAATTCAGTGTATGGTCTCAAATTAATTTAGTACTCTCAGCCTAACTAGTCTCATTAGAGAATGAATGTTCCCAAGTGGGAGATATTGTAATACCCCATATTTTGAAATCACTATACAATATATGGCTCATGCCTTAGAGTTATAGACATCAGATGAGTTATATATTAGACTCGTACCTATGATAATGTATGATGGGTGCTATATTGTTTAAGATATGACTTAAACCTTGGAAATCGTAAGGTGATCATTTGAGTCATACATGGTAATTTGTAACTAAGTCAGTGTGAGGTGAGATGAGTTCTATCCAGGTTACGCGAGGATGAGTGTTAGTTGTATGACTTGTTATGAGTTGTAAGATAGGACTCTTATCATGTTCAATAAAGGATCCAAGAATCAATCCTCTTGTTTTGATAGATTTATAAGTTACTTAGACATATATTAAGTCCTTAAATAGCTCCTCGCTCATGAATAAGTCGAAACATCTCTTAGTGATTAAGTTCTTATGAAGAACATAATTATAATCATATTCAAATGAGAATAACTACTATTCTAATAGGAACTTCTAATCTTAATACCCACCAATAGATATATATAATTGAATTAGGTTTCCAGCGATACCAATTTTTCCTTAATCTGATATCGGGGTGAAAAGTTATGGCCAAATTAGTGAAGCACTATCAAGTTGCCAAAAGGGTACGACTCACTGATATGACTCATAAGCAGACCATATGAGTCGTCAGTATGAGTTGTCCCCACAATAGTAGGGGTCAAAAATTGGGTTCGTGAAGATGACTCATGGTATGATTCGTACCCAAAACATATGAGTTGTACCCAACCACGTCGGGATAGCTTCCAAATTATTTCCAGAAGGTTTCTAAGGGGTTTTTTTGTTTTCTCCCCTTATAACTCCCAACCCATGACATTTAACACCACGAGGCGTTACTTTTACTCTCTTTTCCATCAATTAAACAATATAAAATCCCTATTTTCATTCTCAAGAACAAGATTAGGGTTTCTTCTCAAGATCATCTCCCAAGTCTCAAAGGTCAAGTTTACTTCACTAATTCAAGAACTTTAACGTATGTGGGGTATTCATCAATGGGTTCCTTTCATCCATTGAGCCCAAAAATCCATTCTTTGATTAAATTATGAGTTTTCTTCATTGTGGGATTTCACATGTTCAAGATGAATTCAATCCATATTTTTCCTTAGTAAATTGAACTAATTCATGTCCTCATATTGTCCCATGTAAATTAGGTCATGTGATGCTTTGAATCTTAAGTTTTTGGTATATTTTAATTGAATCCATGTATTTATGAATTTAAATTAGGTAAGAATATTGCTTTCCCATTATTTACACCCTCCCATGTTCAAATCCATGTGCTTCAGTGATCACTGAAATTTATATTCTTTTGGGTGTCTAAAATTATGACTTTCTATTATTTTTTAAATGTTTTTTTCGCATTTTAGTAATTATTTAGGGCTGGCTAGTTGTGAAAAATCGATACCTATATATGTCTACTTCCTATTTCAGACTTTTCAAATTACAAGTTAGTCAGACCATGACTTCATTACTATGTTCAAGTTCAAGTTGACCCTTGTCTGTATAGTACCATGTTATGTTGAGCCATAAATAACACCAGTGTCATTTAGTTGGGAGTAGGATTTAGCATTGAGAGGGAAGTATAGGTTCAGCGCATCCTACTTCCCAGAAACTACGTAACCCCCATAGGATTTAGGGACTCGCCAAAGAGTGTGTCCCCTTTTGCCCGATTTGGGCTCAGTTTAATGACCACTCCAGTTTAAGTTCCACTCTGATGGAAAGGATGGAAAAACCCTCCTCAACATGAGTCATACATTGGACTCCATGGTAATATCCATGGTTTATGTTGGTTACATGATAGCTCCCTCAGTTTTAGTCAGTATTGGCAGTATATTTCAGTTCAGTTTTGCTAGACTAAGTAGTTACCTTTCAGCATTTATTTAGTCAGTTCTACAAGTTGCACGAGTTATTCAAATAATCTCAGTGTATTAAAGTGCTTAGTCTTCCAAATTAAGTTTTACATGTTCAGGTAATTACATTCAATTTTTGCATATATTTCAGTTAGTCCTTACCTTACTTATCACTATATTAAAATACTGATCACACAACTTTCTATTGCGTTATGTTGTCTTATAACATAGGTTCAGACACATAATTTTTTTACCATCCTTAGACAGCTCAACTGTTCCTCACAGTAGTAGTGGTGAGTCCTCATCTATCGATGATGTGATATGTTATTTCATTTACTTCACATTTCATTATGATTCAGTAAGTTGGAGGTAGTTGGGGGTTTTCCCCATCAACTCCTTATAATTCTTAGAGGCTTTCAGACACATTCATTCAGCTTTTAGTTATTATCAGTTGTCTCAGACAGACAGTCTAGTTTTCTAGTATTTATCAGATAGTTCAGATATGTTATTTTATATATTTCAGTATTCAGACTGACAGTACATTATTGTTTTAATTTATACATGTATTTTCTTACTTTTATTTATTCAGTACTCATAGTAGGTACCAGACCATGAGTTAGCTTGGGGTCACTTGTGGCTTTAAGCACTGTGTCGTGACTAGGAGGTAGCCTCCGGTCGTGACATGAAGAACTCAAGGAGTATTTGAAGAATCTTTTAGAGAAGGGTTTCATCCATCCTAGTGTGTGCCCATGGGGTCCATCTGTCTTGTTCGTGCGTAAGAAGGATCAATCCCTTTTTATATGTATTGATTACCGGCTATTGAACAAGATGACAGTAAGGAATAAGTACCCCCTTTCAAGAATTGATAATCTCTTTGACCAGCTTTAGGGTGACAAATGCTTTTGTAAGATTGATCTTCGGGCCAGGTATCATCAGTTAAAGATTAGGAAGATGGATATCCCTAAGACTGTATTTCATACCCAGTATAGGAATTTTGAGCTCTTGATGATATCATTTAGCTTGACCAATGCCCCAGCGGTATTCATGGATTTGATGAATAGGGTATTCCATCAGTTTCTAGATTTTTTCATGATTGTCTTCATTGATGACATGTTGGTGTACTCTAAGAGTAAGGAGGATCATACCAATCACCTCTGGCTTGTGTTGCATACCTTCAAAGATTAACAGTTGTACACTACATTCTCTAAATATGAGTTTTGGTTGAATGTCATAACTTTTTTGGTTGTTTCTAGAGAGGGGATAATGGTGGATTCTCAAAAAGTTATTGTGGTTAAGAGGTGGCCTAGACCCATAAATCTAATTGACATTCATAGCTATTTGGGTTTAGCATGTTATTATAGGAGGTTCGTGGAGAATTTTTCTTCTATTGCTGCTCCATTGAGCAAATTGACTCAGAATAAGGTAAAGTTCTTATGGTTTGATGCTTGTAAGGGTAGTCTTGAGATGATGAATGATAAGATAACTTTGGCTCTAGTTTTGACTTTGCTTGAAGGCACTAATTGATTTTTGCTTTATTTGATGCATCTCGGGTTGGTTTGGGCCGTGTGTTGATACAGTATAGCAAGGTGGTTGCTTATGTTTCTAGAAAGTTAAAGGTTCATGAGAAGAACTACCCAACTTATTACTTGGAATTAACTATGGTATTTGCTTTGAAAATCTAGCATGACTATCTGTAGGGTGTCCATGTTGATATCTCTTCTACTCATAAAAGCTTTTAGTATGTATTCACTAAGAAGGAGCTTAATCTTAGGCAAAAGAGGTGGCTTAAGTTATTAAAGGTATATGATATGAGTCTTCACTACCACCTAGGTAAAGCTAATATAGTTGTTAATGCTCTTAGCAGGTTTTCTATGGAAAGCTTGTCGCATGTGGATAAGGATATATGGGAATTAGTAAAAGATGTTCAACGTTTATCTAACCTTGGAGTTCGTCTCTTGGACTCCAAAGATAGTGGTGTATTTGTGCAACAGGTGGTGCAGTCATCTCTTAGTTCAAAAATAAAGAAGTAGGTATTAGATCCTCTTTTGACAAAGATCAAGGATGATGTGGGTAAGTAGAAAGTGATAACCTTTGAGGTCGGTGGTGATGGATTTTGAGGACCAAGAGAGGTTGTGTGTTCCCAATATGTATGGATTGTGAGGCAAGATTTTGGCCAAAGCCCGTAAGTCATGGTATACGGTTTACCTCAATTTGACAAAGATGTATCATAACCTTAAGAAGATGTATTGGTGGAATAATATGAAATGGAATATAGCCAACTTTGTAGGTAAGTGTATGGTGTGTCATCAAGGGAAAGTGGAGCACCTGAGGTCTAGTGGTCTACTTTAAGAGATTGAATTATCAGTGTGGAAATGAGAGATAATTAATATGGATTTTATTATCGTCCTTCCACAGTCGCGAAATCAGTGTGACTCCATTTCGGTCATCGTGGATAGGATGACTAAGTCCGCTCACTTTTTGCCAGTGAGGACTACTTATTCTGCTGAGGATTATGCTAAGTTATTCCTTCAGGAAGTTGTAAAGTTGCATAGTGTGCCTGTCTAAATTATTTCAGATTGTGGTACTTAGTTCTCATCATATTTTTGGCACTCTTTCAGCGTGGTTTAGGGGCTAAACTGAGTCTTAGAACATCTTTTCACCGATAGTCGGATGGGCAATCTGAAAGGACAATTTAGACTTTAGAGTATATGTTGCGAGCCTATCTGATTACTACGCTAGCTGTTAGTTTGATTATTTGCTTCTCATTAAGCTTTCTTATAATAATAGTTACTATTCTAGCATTGGTATGGCCCCATTTGAGGCATTATCTGGTAGAAGGTTTAGATCTCTTATTGGGTGGTTTGAGGTTGGTGAAGTGGAAATGTTTGGCTTGAATTTGGTTCACCAAGATATGGAGAAGGTGAAGGTAATTTGGGATAGATTTAAGACCGCCCAATATAGCCAAAATCCCTATAGGGACATAAGGAGAAGGGACTTGGAGTTCACAGCTGGGGATTGGGTGTTCTTAAAGGTGTCATCCAAGAAGGGAGTAATGAGATTTGAGAAGAAGAGAAATCCTAGTCCCCATATGTTTACCCATACTTGATTTGGAGAAGGGTTGGTAATATTATGTATGAGTTGGAATTGCTCTCTATCATTATTTCTATTCATCATGTATTCTATGTGTCCATGTTGCAGAAATGCATGTATGATCCTCGTTGGTTGTTCCCTTGGAGAACACTGGTATTTTGGATTCTTTTTCCTATGAGGAGGTCCAGGTGAGGATCTTGGATCGACAAGTTCGTCAGTTACAAACGAAAGATGTGGCTTTGGTAAAGGTTCTATGGCAGAACCAAAAGTTTGAGGAGGCTACTAGGGAAGCTAAGGAGGACATGAAGTCCAAGTATCCATTTCTATTTTCTGCTCTAAAAATTCATGCTTGAGGTATGTGTTGTTCATAACATCTTTTGTTTTCTAACATAGTTAAAGGAAAGATTGATTTCCTTGTATATTTGTTTTCTAAGTTAGTTAAAGGTTAGAGAAAGGGCATGTGGAGTCCAAATGATGCTTGTATTGCCTTTTCCCATTATTCGAGAATGAATGATCTAATGAAGGGAGACTAAAATGCCCCAGGCTTTGGGCCCCTGCAAAATTTCATGAGTTTGAGCCTTCTGTTGATCATATGACTCACCATACTAGTCGTATAGAAAGGGTACAGGTCTAGGGACCCTAATGGTATGTTAGTCAATGTGATGTTGGCCAATTTCTATCCTTGGTATGAGAAGATTCCATATGAGTTGTATGTTCAAAAGATGAGGGGTAGGGCCCAAATCGTATGTTGTCCAGTGTCTAGCCTTAGATGTTCTGCCTAGCATATAACTAGAATGGTACTAGTCATATGGTGATGATACGATTTGGGCAAGTAAGTCGTATGTTGGACAGAATGTGGTGTCTAACTTTCGGATGAAGTGACGAATTGAGGGTACCACTCGTATAATGTGGTTAGAAGGGTCCAATCGTACCCATCTGCATTCTTTTTTATAGATTTTTAGCTAAGGTTATTTTAGATATTTCCCACCCCAAGCCCTTAAGACCCCATATCTTATAAACACATATTTGGCTTTCATTGTACACTTTAGAGGATTGAAGCACTCCCAAACCACTCGCTAAAAACCTCTATAAAAGATTGGGCTAGGGTTTCTTCAAGGTGGTTATCTAGAGGCTTAAGAATCAAAATCTCTCTGTGAATTCTTCATAACTCAGGCATGTGACTCTTTCTTCATTGTTAGTTCACAAAAATCATGTATTTTAAACATTGTTATGGTTCATTAATGGTGTTTTGAAAGCCATGGTTGTTGGTTTGAATGCATAATATTGAATATTATATTCTCATGTTTTAAATTATAATTATACATGTTTTATTAATGGTTTTTCACATGTGATTGCATAGGAATTATGGTTTAATAAGAGAGGTCATGTTTAACCCTAGACTTTATGGTTTTTTTGTCTTGAATAATGGTTTGATTATGGTATACCCTCAACTATTTATGAAAATGTCAATGAGAAGAATCTTGTCCCATATGAATCATATTTTGAACTATGCAATTGGCCTGTGAATATTAATGATTGGTAAATGGTTTATGAAGGTCTTGATGACCATAAATTGATTTGAATTATAATCTTGGTGGTTTAATTAGCTAAATGGTTTCGAGTCCCTAAATATTAAATTGAATTGATGTCTTTGTTTAGACAATAGGTTCGTGTCCCAAGATTGACTAATAATTATTATGGCATGTGGTATGCTTACAAGCAGGGTTGGTATGATAATACCAATGGGATACCTTTGGTAAGTAATTGGATTAATGGTTGTGTACATATGTAATGAATGTTTTGAATTAGGCTTTAAAATGGATGAATAGAAGTGGAGTTTGAAGGACTAACACTAGAAACTGTGCTAGCTGGTGCAGGTGTCTATACGACCGGGAGGTTTGAGTCCCCTGAATGGATATATGAATCAGAGGTTTGAGTCCCTCATATTATATACATTGGTACTTAAGTCACCTTGATTATGCCAGGAGGTTCGAGTACACCATAAAGGCATATGCGGATATGGATATTCTCTGGTTTGTGTGGCTACATAAACTGGGGGCCTTCCAGCTAGGGGAGAGATGGGCCTATATATCTCACGGGTGTCTTGTAATATGACAGTTATGCTACACAGCCTAGGTTAAGGTTTTCAAAAATCATGCTAAGCCTTCTTCCCTATCCTGACATGATATATATATATATATATGTATACATTTGTTTACATATGGTTATTTAAGTGGTTTTTAATAATGGCATTACTTTATTCCTCTATTCCTAAGTTATATTTTAGTGCTCTAGCCGCTAACCATCTTCGGATGCTGTGTCCTTATGTGATGTAGGCGCCGAAACCTCTTCTACTTTTCCTGTGCAATGCTCAGGTGTTTGAATAGTTCATGTGTTGATATTGAATTGGTGAGATTCCATACATCTGAAGGTTTCATTTCATGGTCTTTATGTTCTATGTTTTAGACTATATTTACATTCTATTTGGGCTATCACTGGGGGCATATCCCAACTTCCTATTGACTTTAGATTTTGTAGAGTCTTTGTTGGTTTGTTGTGGACTTGGGTGTATTGGTTTGGTGTATTTTTTGGTGGAGTGGTTTAGATATTTCATGATTATCATTATTCTCATTTTGCTCTATCTTGTTATATGTTTGGAATTCATTCGACACTTGAGGTTGCTGAGCTGACTAGGTTAGGTAAAGGAGGTGATTTCTGGTCCATGTGGGACTTGACATACCCGTCACGTTCGGACCCTGGTTTAGGTCATGACAAAGTTGGTATCAGAGCCTAGGTTTATGGTAAATTGGGGCTCCACAAAGTCATGTCAAGTAGAGTCTCTTTTATGGGTGTGTAGTGCGCCACACTTATAAGAGATAGGCTATGAGACATTAAGGAATATTTCCCCTTTTTGTTGTCTTAATTTTAAGCTATAAAGTCTAAGGTCCTGGATTCTTCTGATTTTTATTTTCTTGTCTTTCAGATCATGCCTCAAGAAGATCTGATGTTTATGCAATCACTTCTGTCCCATTTGAGTATAATGTGATGGAGCTCATCCATTCTAGGGTGCAGGCCTAGTCAAGGGTCGCTGCATCTTATTATCCTCATGGGGAACCACCTATCCCTTATGATTCCCCCCTCCCCGAGGGTGACACTCATACTCAATTACCTCCCGGGGAGGTTCCAAATATTGAGTGTCATCAATCATTACCCTATTGACTTAGTTGGTGACGTCTCATCCCCAACAGTCAGTTTCTATTGTTGTTGTTATGTATTCGTCTGAGGCCACTAGAGTTAGACAATTTATAAGGTTCCATCCTCTGATGTTTACTGGTATCAAGGTTGCAGAGGATCTTGAAAGTTTCATTAATAAGATGGAGAGGATCTTTTGGGTTCTGCATGCTTTAGAGGTTGAGGGTGTAGAGTTTGTTGCCTATCAATTAAAAGATATGGCATACAAGTGGTAAGAAGAATGGGAATAGTCGAGAGGTGGGGATGTTAGTTCTACCTTATGGGAGGATTTCTCTAGTGCATTTCTAGACCATTTCTTTCCTTAGGAGATAGGGGAGACAAAAGTGGAAGAATTTGTTAACTTGAAGCAAGAAAGGATGACAATCAAGAAGTATGCTTTGAAATTTGATTAGTTGTCCAGGTATGCTCCTAAATTGGTATCTAATATAAGGGCCCAAATGAGAAATTTTGCTTCGGGATTATCTTGTGAGCTATTCCTTGAGAGTAAGGATGCCTCGTTGATCAAGAACATGGATATCTCCAGATTGGTTCTGTATATCCAATAGGTCAAAGAAGAGAACAAAAAAGTAGGTTAATATTAGTGAAAGACAAAGTAAGAAATTTCTATATTCAAAATAGGGTGGAGGCAGATAATATAGTGGTAAATGGTCTAAGAAGAAGGGTTAGGGAAGTCCTAACTCCTATTCGATGGCTAGTTCTCCCTACCTAAAGTCGTCTGGTGATTGAAATTTTTAGAGCGGTGATGCTTCTATGGTATAAGGTGCCCAAACTCAGGACAGTGAGGCCCAATCAGCACCATCCTACCTTCCTAGAAGATTTTTGGTCAATATCATCATGGTCAGTGTGAGAAAGAGAGGAATCAATGTTTTATGTGTGGTCAGATTGGGCATATGCAGTGGGATATCCCTTTAGAGTTACTTTTAGGGCCAATGGGGTCCCTATTGCTACTTCATCAGCTCCTATACCAAAGGGTGTTGTTTTTACTTCTGATTCTATTTTTTGCTCCGGCACTGGCCAAAATCATTTGTATGCACTCACTACTTGTCATGAGTTTGAGGCATCTCCGAATATTATTACTATTATATTAAAACTCTTTTCCCGTGATGTGTATTGTTTACTTGATTTGGCACTCTCTCTTATTAGACCCTATTTGTGGCTTTACATTTTAGTTTCGATCCTGAGTACCTGTCAAACCCTTTTTCTATTTCTACCCCTGTAGGAGACTTTGTGGTTATCAGAAGAGCCTATGGGGTGAGGTATCTGTTGGTAGTAGAGGCACTCTAGTAGACTTGATAGAGTTAGATATGGTTGACTTTGATGTTATTTTGGGAATGGATTAGTTACACTCATGTTGTGCGTCTCTTGATTGTGGAACCCATAAAGTCATGTTTAATTTCCCTAGTAAGCCAATTGTTTATTGGTAGGGTGGTTCCCTAGATCCTAAGGTAAATTTCGTATCATATCTTAGAGGTCAAAATTTGATTTCCAAAGGTTGTCCGTATCATCTAGTCCAAGTAAAAGATTCTAACTTAATGGGTCCTTCTTTGCATTGTTTCCTGTGGTAAATGAATTCCTGAGGTCTTCCCTGATGACTTTCTTGGTCCGTCCTAATAGGGAGATTGATTTTGGCATAGATCTTGTTCTGAACACTCGTCTAATTTATATTCCCCTCGTATAGAATTGCTCCAGCTGAGTTGAAGGATCTCAAAGAGAAGTTGAAGGATCTTTTAAATAAGGGTTTCATCTATCCTAGTGTGTCCCCGTGGGGTGCACCTGTCTTGTTTATGCGTAAGAAGGATGGTTCCTTTTGTATATGTATTGATTACGGGCAGTTGAACAAGGTGACAATAAAGAATAAGTACCCCCTTTCGAGAATTAACGATCTCTTAGACCAACTTCAGGGTGCCAAATTTACTTCTAAGATTGATGTTCAATCCGGATATCATCAGTTAAATATTATGGAAGTCGATATACTTGAGATAGATTTCATGCCTAGTATGGGCATTTTGAGTTATTAGTGATTTTATTTTGTTTGACTAATGCCTCGGCAGCATTCATGGATTTAATGAATAGGGTCTTCCGTCAGTTTCTAGATTTGTTCGTCATTATCTATATTGATGACATCTTGGTGTACTCTAAGAGTAAGGATGATCATTTCAATCACCTCTGTCTTATGTTGCAGACCTTGCAAGATCAATAGTTGAATGCTAAGTTCTCTAAATGTGATTTCTGGTTAAATGCCTTGACTTTTATGTGACATGTTGTATCTAGTAGGGGGATCATAGTGGATCCTCAAAAAGTTGTTATAGTTAAGAGGTGGCATAGACTTATGACTCCAACTAATATTCGGAGCTTCTTGGGTTTAGCCGGTTAATATAGGAGGTTCGTGGAGAGTTTTCTTCTATTGCTGCCCCATTGAACAAATTGACTCAGAAGAAGGAAAAGTTCTTATTGTCTAATGCTTATGAGGGTAGTTTTGAGAAGATGAAGGATAATCAAACTTCGGCTATAATTTTGACTTTTCCTAAAGGAACTGATGATTTTTTGGTCTATTTTGATGTATCTTGGGTTGGTTTGGGCTATGTGTTCATGCAGCATAGCAAGGTGGTTGCTTATGCCTCTAGACAATTAAAGGTTCATGAGAAGCACTACCCGACTCATGAATTGGAATTGTTAGCTGTGGCATTTGCATTAAAAATCTAGTATCACTATCTATATGGTGTCTACGTTGATATTTTTTTATCATAAGAGCCTTCAGTATGTGTTCACTTAGAAGGAGCTTAATCTCAAGCAAAGGAGGTAGCTTGAGTTGTTAAAAGACTATGATAGGAGTCTTCACTACCACCCAAGTAAAGATAATATGGTTGCTGATGTTATTAACAAGTTGTCCATGGGAATCTTGTCGCATATAGATAAGGATAAGAAGGAATTGGTGAAGGATATTCACCATTTGGTTAACTTTATAGTTCTTCTCTTGGACTCCGAGGATGGTGGGGTGTTTATGCAACAGGTGGCGTAGTTATCTCTTAGTTCAGAAATAATGGAGAAGTAGGTGTTAGATCCTCTTTTAATGAAGATCAAGGATAATGTGGGTAAGAAAAAAGTGATGGCCATTGAGGTTGGTAGTGATGGTATTTTGAGGTACCAAGAGAGGTTGTTTGTTCCGACATGGATGAATTGCAAGGCAGGATTTTGGCTAAAGCCCATGAGCCACGGTATACGATTCACCACAGTTCGACAAAGATGTATCATGAACTTAAGGAGATGTATTGGTGGAATAATATGAATTGGGAGTATCCAACTTTGTGATAAGTGTATGGTGTGTCAGTAAGTAAAGATGAAGCACCTAAGGCCCGGTGGGCTACTTAAAGAGATTGAATTACCAGTGTAGAAATGGGGGATAATTAATATGAATTTTTTACCGGCCTTTTGCGATCGCGAAATCAGTGTTACTCCTTTTAGGTCATCGTGGATAGGATGACTAAGCCCGCTCAGTTCTTGCCAGTAAGGACTACTTTTCTGCCAAGGATTATGCTAAGTTGTTCCTTCAAAAAGTTGTAAAGTTGCATAGTGCACCTGTGTTAATTATTTTGAATCATGGTACTCAGTTGTCATCATATTTTTGGTGCTCTTTTAGCATGGTTTGGGGACTAAAGTGAGTCTTAGTATAGCTTTTCACCCGCAGTCGGATGGGCAAGCCGATAGGACTATTCAGACTTAGGAGGATATGTAGTGAACCTGTGTGATTGACTATGATGGTAGTTGGTTAGACCATTTTTCTCTCATTGAGTTTGTTTATAATAATAGTTGCCATTCTAGCATTGGTATGGCCCCATTTGAGGCATTGTATGGTAGGAGGTGAAGATCTCTTATTGGTGGTTTGAGGTTGGTGAAGCGGAAATGTTTGAGCCAAATTTGGTTCACCAAGATTTTGAGAAGGTAAAGGTAATTTGGGATAGTTTTAAGACTGCCGAATGCCGCAAATGTCCTATGCCTACGTAAGGCGAAGGGACTTGGACTTGAGGTTGGGGATTGGGAGTTCTTGAAGGTGTCTCCCATGAAGGGAGTAATGCATTTGGGAAGAAGAGAAAGTTCAGTCCCCGTATATTGGCCTGCACTTAATTTTGAGAAGGGTTGGTAATGTTTCATATGAGTTGGAATTGCCCTCTATTATAAGTTCCATTCATCCGGTATTTCATGTGTCCATGTTACAAAAATGAGTGGGTGTTCCTTCATTATTTATTCCCTTGGAGAACATTGGTATTTAGGATTCTTTGTCCTATGAGAAGGCCCTGGTGAGGATCTTGGTTTAGGAAGTTCATGGTTGTGAATAAAAGATGTGGATTTGGTAAAGTATGGCAGAACCAAAAGTTCGAGGAAGCAACTCGGGAAGATGATGAGGACATGAAGTCCAAGTATCCATTCCTATTTTTTTTCTCTAGAAATACATGCTTGAGGTATGTGTTGTTCATGACATCTTTTGTTTCCTAATTTAGTTAAAGGAAGGATTGATTTCCTTGCATGTTTGTTTTCAAACTTAGTCAAAGGTTAGAATAGAGGAATGTGGAGTCTAAATCGTGTTTGTATTGCTTTGTCCCATCATTCGGGGAAGAATCCTAAGTGGGAAGATTGAAATGCCCTAGTCTTTGACCCCGGCAAAATTTTGTGAGGTTGAACCTTCTGTTGATCATATGACTTACCATACTAGTCGTATGGTATTGTTAAAGATCTAGGGACCCTAGTCGTATGTTGGTCAGTGTGATGTTGTCCAAGTTCTATTCTTAGTATGAGAAGACTCCATACGATTCATTTGTTCAAGTGACGGGAAGTAGAGTCCAAACAATATGTTGTCTAATGTCTAGCCTTGGATGTTCTGTCAAGGGTACGACTGGAATGGTTGTAGTCGTATGGTGATGATACGAGTTGGTAAAGTGAGTCTCATGTTAGACATAATGTGGTGTCCAACTTTCTGATCAAGTGACGAGTTGAGGGTACCACTCCCATGAGGTGGTTACGAGTTGAGGGGTCCAATCGTACCCACTTGCATTCTTTTTTACAGATTTTACGTTAAGGGTATTTTGGACATTTCCATCCCAAGTCCTTAAGACCCCACATCTTATAACACTTATTTGTCTTTCATTCTATACTTTAGGAGATTGAAACACTCCTAAAACATTCTCAAAAAACCTCTAAGAAGATTGGGCTAAGGTTTCTTCAAGGTGGTCATCTAGAGGCTTAAGAAACAAAATCTCTCAGTGAATCTTCATAACCAGGCATGTGAGTCTTCCTTCTTTGTTAGTTCACAAAAATCATGTATTTTAAACATTGTTATGGTTCATTAATCATGATTTTGAAAGTATGGTTTAGGGTTTGAATAAATAATGTTGAGTATTGTTTTATCATGTTTTAAATTATAATCATACGCATTTTAATAATGGTTTTGCACATGTGGGTGCATGCGAATTGTGGTTTAATAAAAGGGGTCATGTTTAACCCTAGACTTGATGGTTTTGGCTTGAATAATATTTTGATTATGGTATGCCTTCAACCTGTTTGTGAAAATGTCAATGAGACAAAACTTGTCCCATATGAATTATGTTTTGAACTGTGGCATTGGCCAATGAATGTTGATGATTGGTAAATAGTTTATGAAGGTTTTAATGACCATAAATTGATTTGAATTATAACCTTAGTGGTTTAATTGGACAAATGGGTTTGAGTCACTAAATGTTAAATTGAATTGATGTCTTTGTTTCAACAACGGGCTTGAGTCCCAAGGGTGACTAATAATGATAAGGGCATACGGTATGCTTGCAAGTAGGGTTGGTATAACGATACCAATGGGATGCCTTTTGTAAGTAATTGGATTAATGGTTGTGAACATATGTAGTAAATGTTTTAAATTGGGCTTTAAATCGGGATGTGTAGCCGGGCCATGAAAGTGGAGTCCGAAAAACTAACACTGAAAACCGCGCTAGCCAGTACGGGTGTCTATATGACTGGAAGGTTCGAGTCCCCCGAATGGATATATGAATGGGAAGTTCGAGTCCCCCATATTTTATACATTGGTGCTAAATTCACGTGGATTATGCTGGGAGGTTCGAGTCCCCCATAAAGGCATATACAGATAAGGATATTCTCTGGTTCGTACGGTTACACGCATTGGGGCCCTTCCAGCTGGGGGAGAGTTGGGCCCATATTGCCCATGGTGCCTTGTTATATGACAGTTATGCTACACAACCCATGTTAAGTTTTTCAAAATTCATGCTAAGCCTTGTTCCCTATCCCCGCACAATATATATATATATATATATATATATATATATATATATATATATGTATATATGTATACATATGTTTGCATATGGTTATTTGAGTGATTTTGAATGATGGCATTATTTTATTCCTCTATCCCTAAGTTACATGCTATCACTTCAACCGCTAACCGTCTTCGGATGTTGGGTCCCTACGTGATGCAGGGGTCGGAACTTTTTATACTTTTCTTTCACAGTGATCAGGGTGTTCGAGCGGTTCCTGAGTTGACATTGAAGTGGTGTTCTCCATGCTTTGGAAGTCTTCATTTCATGATTTTGATGTTCAATGTCTTAGACTTTGTTTAGATTCTGTTTTGTCCATCGTCAATGGGAATGTTCCAACATTCTATTGACTTCATATTTGTAGAGGCTTTGTTATATTACTGTGGACTTGGGTGCGTTGGTTTAGTGTATCGTCTGGAGGAGTGGTTTAGACATTTCATGATTATCATTAGTCTCATTTTGCTCTACCTTGTTATATGTTAGGAATTCATCCGACTCTTAAGGTTGTTAAGCTCACTAGGTTAGGTGAAGGGGTGATCTCTGGTCCACGTGGGACACGAGATACCGATCGCGGCCAGGCCTTTGTTCGGTTCGTGACAATCTCGGATCAAATATTCACAAGTCCTTTTATGGCACACTGAGATCGTACATGTAATAACAACATCTGAAGAATCAGCCTTCGGTCTACCAAGTACAGCATATAAATGACCTCACTTGCCACTTGGATAGGCGCCTAATCGATCACTTGGCCTACCTACCTGAGGATATCCACGAGAACCTTGGGAACCACCCCGACAACTCTACGTACCACCTCTAGCTGGGGGCGGCACTACCCTGATCGGTAAAAAACTCTAAGTTGTAGCTACAACTTCCCCACACCGGGGACACTCTCTAGAGAAATTATTGAAAGTCCAAAACTTATGACACGCCCCAGGTGTTGCACTATATACAAAAGATTCGACTGACTAAGAATAGCCACCTTGTCTAGAAAACCCAGAATAGGAACCTCTCAGACGTTGAGCACTACTTTGGTCAGGAGGATCACTATAGTTGGGTTGACCCCATCAGTAAGCTAAAGTACGGCATGAACGGGATCACAAGGTCGACAATATGTATATTAGAAGGGTCACAAATCATCAAAATAGTTAAAACAAGGATAAAAAAAACAATCAAATATGATAAGAAAATCAAATGAAATAAATTCAAGATGATAGTAGTCATGTTCTTGGCTTTAACCCCGGAAAGGGGGCATTTAGGCACTAATAGACATAACCATGATCAAAATACTTGAATACATAATTAAATCAATTAAAAAGATAAAGTTTAAGAATAAAAACCCTAAAATAAGTTTTTAGTAGCCCCTCTACATGCTCCGAGACGTCAAAAGGTTCTTCAGAATAAGTTACAAGGATCTATTTATAGTAAACCAAGTCTTGGCCGTGGGTGGGATTTGCTCCGCGTCGTCGTGGATTTCTTGTGAAAATATCAGCATGTCGTGGTGGATTTCATGTGGCAACAGATGCGCGTTGCGGTGGATTTCATGTGGCAAGAGCAGCGCGTCGCCCCTATATTGCGTAGGCTCTCTGGAATTAGCATCTCTGGAATTGCCTTTTGGTGTAGTTTTCCTTTGTTTTCCAGCTTGTATTTCATTAAAATGTCATCACAATCAACTTACCAAGCATACTACATGATCAAACAACAAATATTAAAGCTCAAAACAACACAATATCCACAACGATGGACCCAAAACACGAGTTAAGACTAGGCTAGTCTACATTGATCTTCAACTTATTATTCCAAATCTTGACCTAATCCAATTGAACTCTGCACATTACAAACAAGTTGTTCCATATATAATTAAACAATAATAACCTTACAAACTCAATACACCCACTAGAATCCATTAAAATCAACTAGCACAACACCTAGCTCAAGCTAGTAAAACTAGTTTTCTCGTCTAGACTCTAAATGATCCATTTGAACCCACACTTGTGTGGAAACACCTTTGAACATTGTGATTACATACTTGAACACCTAGATGATTATTTATATCATCATCAACACATAAATCACACAAATTATCCTCAAAATAAGACTAAACAAGCTAGAATAGCACCACTAGAGTGCATAAATACACCCATCATCACCACCCCACACTTAAAGCCTTGTTCATCCCCGAACAACTCTTCACTCTAAGAATCATAAGCTGAGAAGACTCCACACTTCTACTACAAGAAAGACACTCAAGTTAGTACTACAATGAATATACAAAATACAAATTTCTACACTAAGCATGTTATGTACACAATTGAAAGCTCAAGAACACTACTCCAAAACATCCCAGCCTCAGGAATTGACTCACCTAGTTTGAAAAATCATACATATTACTCAATCAAAGACATCATACAATTCACCTAACTATTATCAAACATGTGCCCTCACCACAAGATAGTTATACGTAATCTCTCACATAAATCCACTTTATAATAGAATGGGTACAAGAATCAAATTACGCTCAATCTCACAAGGAGTTTGCAAGTTACACATAATGAACCATAGGTTTTCCCTTAGTGTACTCCACTACTATCAGAATGATGAATCTTAGGATCAAATAGGTCTTTAATGGTTGTAATGTTGGCTAAGGGATGCGTAGGAACTATTTTGGATAAGATTAGTGACTATCTTCCCTAATCGCTTTAATACATGACTTTTGACAATTGAGACCAATCTCTCACAACCCATGTCCACCACTTTCATCTACCATATTTTCTGTGTTTCCCCATCTCATTAAGCTCATTGACATACAATATGGTAAAAGTGTGTTATGATATATCATTCAATTTCACCCTTTTTTCCCCTACTTTACGCTATGCACACCTATGATAGCCAACCTCAACTTAAGAAATTACCGTAGTTGAGGTGTACAATATCCATAAAGGACCAGGGCCAAAACAGGTTCATTGTAACACAACTGGGCTAAAAATGGGAACTTCTCAAGCATAATTTTTGTAACTCCCAACCAAAATACATAACAACTGCACACACCAATAACTATCACTCTGGGGCTTCAATTTCACCTTTTTTCTACTTGAATCTCCAACTCCTTACTCTCAATTAATTTTATACTAAGTGCTTAGGAGCTTTTGGATCAAATTTAGGCCTATCAAAGAAGGGATTAGGCTACATATGAGGCTGCCAAAGAAAAAGCTAAAGAATAAGGCATACTAGGATTATGCATAAGGGTAGGTCAAAAGAAGGTATAAACAAAAGGCTATCATAGAAATGCCTATATCATCTCTTAAACCCACACTCTTTATTTCACTTTGCACACACCCAGGAAAGTTTTAGACATCACATGCAACAAGGAATATACAAATACCTCATTCACACATGGAACATGCCTAACTCAAGTAGGATCATTATAGATTCTCAACCAAATAATATTATGAATTCAACATTAAGCTAACAATTACAACAGTCATAAACATAAGCCTAGAAATCTAAAAAGTAGTAATTACACAATCAACATGCTCTTACAACCAAATAACTTGCATTGTGCAGTCAAATATAGCACCAACAAAAACATCTCACTCTTATTCCTATCACAAAAAAAATTAACTTTACCCTAAAAATGGGAATATCCCCACCCCACACTTAAAAATCTACTTTGTCCCTAAATTAAAGTTAAAATGTTGAGATAGAAATACTCCCTGAGTCCTTTAGAACTAGTAATTAGAATTTTTACACATCAAGGGGATTCGAAGACCCCACACTCAGTCTTCTCCATGCTCCTTAGCTCAGGTTTTCTGATACTCAGACTTCTCATCAACCTGTGACTCAAAAAAACAAAAAACTAGTGAAGTAAAACCTAGAAATACTGAAAATAAAACCTACCTTAACTTCGTTTGCCTCTTAACCAGTGCCTGATTTAGTGTCGCAGCACTACCCAACTATGACGCATCTATATTCTTTCATCCTTTTCCTCACACTTGGAGGTCATCTTCTTATTCGCTTATGACTTTTTAAGTGTGAACTCTCAAGGTCAATAGCTTTCTCAAGAATATCCTTTTCGGGCTCATCAATCTGCATCATGTTGGGCTTAGGTATTATGGCTTAGATTGCTCAGTGTGCAAGTCCAAAGAGGTCTTTTGTTGAACCATCTCTACCAGCCTACACTTAGACCCTTTAATCATAGTAATCATGCATAAATCTTTATAGTGGGATATTGTGTTAAGCGGTTTGTACACTTTAAAAATTGCCTCTTCATCCTCCAACCTCATTGTGAGTATGCCCTCTCTCACATCTATCAAATATCCTTCCGTCGCTAAGAATGGACGTCCTAAGATGACTGGTACTCTTTCATATGCCTGAATCTAAAAAAATAAAGTCATTAGGAATAATAAATTTACCAACCTTTATGAGAACATCCTCTACGACTCCTTTAGGATGGGCTATGGTTCCGTTTATAAGTTATAGTAACACAGAGATCGGTCTATGCTTTCCTAATCAAAAAGTATTAAACAAAGAAAGGGACATCAAGTTGATATTTGTCCCTAAATTACTAAGTGCCTGAACCACCTCATTGTTTCCAATCTGAATAGAAAACTGAACTTCCCAGGATCCTTAAGCTTTTTGGGCATCTTTTGAGTCACCACAAAGATACATTCCTCAGTGAGTGCTACTGTCTCAGTATCCTACAGCTTAACTTTATTAGCAACCACATCCCTCAAGTACATAGTGTACTTGGACATTTTCTGCAAAATATCTAAAAGAGGTAATTTAATGTGAAGCTCTCTGAATATGTCAAAGAACTTCTTAAATCATGCATCCTCCTTCATTTTTCTCAGCACTTGCGGGAAAAGTAGTGGTGGAATCTTCTTCACTTCTTCAGCAACTTTTTCTTTTGAGTACTCGAACTTTCTCGAATTTTCAGAAACTGCCTCGGATACCTTTAGGGGAATCAACTCTACATCAACCTCTTTAGTTTTCTTTGGAGATTCTTTATCCAGCTCTTTTCCACTCCTCAAAGTAATTGTCATCACTTGTTTAGGGTTTCCAGTATCACTTGGCAACCCACCTTGAGGCCTAGTATTTTGTGTTACCGCTATGTGATCTATCTATAACTCCAAGATCCTTATAGCCACTTGTTGGATTTTTATATATACGGCCAATTGTGCTTGAGAAACTAAACTTTGTTTCATCATCTCTTCCAGATTGCTATATGCGGCCTGATTTGCTTGAGCTTGTAGTTGCTGCAACTACTGCTGCTGGGTGTTCGATTGCTGATTTAGTGGCTGAGTCTACCACTTTATGTTGTAGGTTTTCCTATAGTTGGGCCTCTAAACATTTCCAATAAACATCATAGACTCAGGATTTGCAGTACACATATCTGCAGAATGACCTCTATTTCCACACACCACACACCAAGTGCTTGTCTGCTGAATTGCATTCACTATGGCTGCAGGCGGTGTAGCACCTAATTTCATATTATTAAGCTGTGTAGTCAACCGATTTTATAATGCATCAATCTGGGAAGATATTACAGTAAACAGATCCACCTCCAAGACATCTGCAACCTTTTTAGTAGCACTCTTTTAGTACGAATGCCATTTAGATTTCCTTGTGTAATTTGGTTCAATAAAGTTTACAGCTCATCGTACGTCATCTCCAGATCTTGAGCACCTACAGCTGAATCTAGCAAAATCTTTGTGTTATGGTTAAGTGCCTCAACAAAAGTGTGAGCTAATACCTTATTGGACTGTTGATGGTGTAGACAGTCCCAAAGAAGAGCCTTGAAATGCTCCCAAACATGATATAGATTTTTTTTTTGGCTTCTGTTTGAAGCACACAATCTCACTACAAAGTCTCACAGTTTTTCCAGATAGGGAAAATTGAATGAGGAATTTACGAGCAAAGTCAGCCGATATTGTGATTGAATTTGTCGGCTCAGCATTCAACCACTTCTTTTATCCCCCTAATAGTGAAAAGGTGAATAGTGTCAGTCTCACATAATCAGTTGACATGTATGTAGGAATGAATGTGTCACTGGTCTACAAAAATTTTTGCAAGTGGACTTGTGGATCTTCATGCGAAAGCTCGGTAAAATATCCACTACTTATCAGAAGCGGCACCCTATTCTGCTTCGGCTCAAAATTACATCCAGCAACTGGTTTTTGAAAAAGGAAGGTCAAATTTATTGGAAGTGGAATTCTCACTTATCTAACTGTCATGCGGGCTGCTTGTTCTTCAGCCATGTGAGCAAGATTGCCTTGATCTTCTTCTGTGGAATTCATGGGAGAAGGACTACTTCTCTCCTTCATTGATGGAAGTGTTGCTCAGGTTTGGGACTTGGTTTAACCAATTCCCTATCCCTTTCCAGCTTACTACCCTAAAAACCTGTTCCCTACAAAACAAAAACAAAACCAAGACCAAGCATAAAGTACCAAAGAAACCTAAACAGTAAAACTAAAATAAAAATAGTTTCCAAATTACAAGTCCCCGGTAACGATGCCAAAAACTTGACAGTGCACACACAAGTGTACATGGTCTACCAAGTAATATAGTGACCTTAAAGAACGCCAAATATGGATCCCACGAGGACTAGTTCCAACAACTATTTAATTCTAGTTCACTATTTAGATTAATATAGTGCAACCATAACCACAAGAAAGTTTTGAAGTTGTAAACTAAAAATAAAGTAAACAGTGTGTAAAGTAAAGACTTAGGACAATCAATAGAGTAAAGCCTAGGGTTAAAGCACTTCGAACGATCACAGTACGCTATTGAACTTCATTCGTTAAATTGTTTATATTGGTTGTTGATTCGTAGGATTTATCCCAAGATCATGGTCTCTCGACCTCTAATCGTCTACCTAACTTGGACATTACTACTATATCATTGAGCGGGGATGTAATAATCCAATTAAGTGCTTAAAACTATCATCCTACATGTGAACCAACCAAGGCTTCTAGGTACATACCTGTCCTAGATGCTAATTCAAATTCCTTATTTCATAAAATAATAAGAACCTTACTTTGTTTATCCCCATGTTCTATCTTCTTATTCCCCCTCCCGAGATCACAAGGTCAAGAATATGTATATTCATAGGGTCGTGAATCCTCAAAATAGTTAAATCAATGATAAAAAAACAACCGAATATGATAAGTAAATCAAACAAAATAAATTCAAGACGATAGTAGTCATGTTCTTGGCTTTAACCCCGGAAACGGGGCTTTTAGCCACTAATAGACATAATCATGATCCAAATACTTGAATACATAATCAAATCAATTAAAAAGCTGAAGTTTAAAAATAAAAACCCAAAAATAAGTGTTTATCATCCCCTCTCAATGCTCCAAGACGTCAAAAGGTTCTTCATAATAAGTTACAAAGTCCTATTTATAATAAACCAAGTCTTGGCCGTGGGTGGGATTTTCTCTGCATCGCGGTGGATTTATCATGGCAAGAGCAGCGCATCGCGATGGATTTAGTATGGAAAGAGTGCATGTCTTGGTGGATTTTGCATAGAAATAGCAGCGCGTCGCCCCTATATCGCGTAGGCTCTCTGGAATTAACATCTCAAAATTCTACTACATCTTTTTCTTTCCTCTTCCATTCCTTGCCTTTTGGTGTTGTTTTCCTTTGGTTTCCAGCTTGTATTTCATCAAAATGTCATCATAATCAACAAACCAAAGCATCCTACATGATCAAACACCAAATATTAGAGCTCGAAACAACACAATTATCCACAACGGTGGACACAAAACATGAGCTAAGACTAGGCTAGTCCACATTGATCGTCAACTTATTGTTCTAATTCTTGACCTACTCCTATTGAACTTTGCACATTACAAAAAAGTTGTTCCACATATAATTACACAATAACAACCTTAGTAACTCAATACACCCACCATTGAAATCAACTAGCACAACACCTAGCTCAAGCTAGTAAAACTTGTTTTCTCTTCTAGACTCTAAATGATCCATTTGAACCCACACTTGTGTGAAAACACCTTTGAACATTGTAATTACATCCTTAAACACTTATATGCTTATTTATATCATCATAAATACATAAAACATGTGAATTATCCTCAAAACAAGACTAAACAAGCTAGAATGGCAACACTAGAGTACAGAAATACACCCAACTTTAACTAACCCAGAATAGCCACCTCATCTAGAAAACCTATAATAGGAACCTCTGAAACTTTGATCACTACTCTAGGAAGAAAAATCACTATAGTTGGGATGAAGCCATCAGTAAGCTAAAGTGCGGCATGAATGGGTCTACTAGTTAACCTTGGTGCTGATAAGACTATGATAGAGAGTATCTACACTAAGAACTGTTACCTCTAAATCATGAGCCACTCCAGCTCCTACTAAAACTATCCTGGTATCACGACCTCTTAATGCTACCCCATTGGCCCTTACGATGCATATCCTCATAATCTGAGCAAGATCAAAAACATCAATAAAGGACCTACATGTAGCAATCAAACTCTATATAGCCATGTGAAGAGAAAGTCTTAATCATTGAATGAAACACTGAATCCGCTCATACTCGGTCGACAAGATAAATATTGCATGCCTACTCAACTCATGGAATCGAGCCTCTCTAAGATAGCCATAGAACCCTACTCTAATCTCGAGAACTAATCTCTAAGGTGATCCCTAGGGATACAAGGCATAGATTTCTCTAAGACAGCCTTAAAGAACTGAGTCCATGTCAGAGGTGGAGACCCAGCTATCCTAGAATTAAGATAACCTCTCCACTAATGTTGAGCTACCAGATCTAACTAAAAAGTAGCGTAGTCGACCCCATAAGTGTCAAATAGACCCAAATTATGGAGCCTATCCTCACAAGCAACCAAGAACTCCTATGTATCATCACCTGATACCCCAAAAGACCTGGCGGAAATCAATCTCAAAAATCTACCCAATATCTTCTTCTCCTTAATATACATAGCAGGTTGGGTAACTACCGACTGAGCAACTATCGATGTTGGAGGGATCTTAACTCTTGGAGCCACAGCTTCAAGTAGCACCCGTGCCTTGGTACAACTTTAATCCGCAGACTGAGCACCATAATATATTCCACCACCAACTAAACCCACTAAATGAACCAAAGCATCCTTGAGCAGCTATGAAGAAATAAACCCTGGTGGATCCTGGGCTACCCCTAGCCCACCACTGGTTGAGGTGGAGGAATCTCTAGTGTAGGAGCAGGTATAAGGTCTGGTGAAAGCTCTTTATCCTAATCCATAGTTGGAGCTGCATCTCTCGTCTGCCTCGAACCTCTGGGTCATCTACGTCCTATGGTAGGATCTCTAGTCGCAAACCTAGGGTCCTCATCTTTATTAGCAGTAACTCGCATCCTAGATATCTATGAATGAGTGAAACTAAATGAATTTTAGAAACCAACACGGACTCTTAGCACAAAATGAGTGAAGGAAGTGAAGATCTCCAACGAATTTTCTATATCTTTTCGAAGATAAGAAACAGGCACCATCGTTCTAATCTATGAGACTCTACTAGACACCCGCTCTTGTACCAACAATACTAGTGAACCTGGGCTTAGATACCAATTTTTCATGACTCGATTTCATGATTCATGATGGCACCTACTTTACCCTACTAATAGGTAATCGAAGTTGTAGCCCAAAACTACATGCAATGGGTTAGTTGGTGAAAATGGCATAAATATCAAAATTATGCAAGTAACTAAAATATAATCTATAAAACATAAGGATAATAATGTAAGTGAAGGGAAATAATGAAAAGAGTAATAACATCCCCAGACCTAGTAAGGTCTGTACAAGAGCTTCTAATCAAAAAATTATGATTACTATCAAAGTCAAATATATAACAGGCTCAGAATAGAAAGACTATCCAAAAATAGAAGATGGATAAAAGGTCAAATCTAACTCCGAGAGTTCACCCTATCTTCAAACTCTAACCAGCACAATCACTGCTTCAACAATGACAACTAGTGTAGTATGAGTACCAAAGTCATGGATACTCAGTAGGCATCATCGGCCAACTAAGCTAAATTATAATATAAATATAATAAAATACATGATAAATAAATTAAGTCAATGGAAAAGATAAAACTTGGAATAATGCTCCAATTACTGATAGTAAACCACCGAAATAATAATAATAATAATAATAATAATAATAAAGAGAACATAGCAATCTCTAACATAGTTGGGGCCCCATAAGCCCAGAAGACACAAATAAGGTATAACCTAATGCGGGCCTCTAAAATCCCGATGGATGCAATCAAGAAGAAGAAACGACGGTAATTATACCAACTATCCATATCTCAAAACCATAACCATAGATCTTTTCATATCGTAAACACCAAACTCAAACTGATCTCATAAGCATCATAAATAATCTTTTAATGCTAGACTTGAACTAAAAATAGAACTTCTCATACTGGACTTGAATCAAAAATTAATAGCATGAATAATAGACCCAAATTGAAAGTAATCCCATCATAATTGTCGGGCTTGAACTGTCCTTAAGATCATAAATTGTCGAACTTGAATCGGTCTTAATACCTCCCTATCTAGGATAAGGCATAATATATCTAAAACCTCCTCGGGCTCAATAATATAAGCAAGATAATGTATACTGACCTATGGAGTCTGCAAGGAGCTAACAATGATAATCTTGGCCTAATGTGGGTCGGAAGGATGCACTTATAATCTTGAAAATTCATCCTCAGGAAAATCCCACCTCGAACTAGAATTAAAGCATCAAATCCCACTAAAAAATTCTAGATAATCCTCATTGTGTTATAAGATAGTAATTTCACCTAAGGAACTGTAGTTAAGTCAACTATACCTAATTACACTCTCCTAATCGGCTAAATAACCCAAATCACACTAAAGATACCTCCAAGTCCTAATTTCCAATCCAAAACTAGCACAATATTATACTAATACTATAATTAAGCCCAATATAAGAGAAAGGTAAGCCTAGCCTACCTGGACACCGAAGAAAACCCGATAAAATCTGCTAAATTAGTGATTTGTCCTTTGGAAAAGCTTTCGCATGATGTCACGCTATCAACATAGTAATATACACATTAATACGAGAATAATGATACTCATATTGCATTTTTATGCTTCAGGTCCAAAATCAAGTCAAAATTTTATGTGGGGCTTGCGTGTGGAATCACACCTTTGAAATAGTCAACACGTTTCCCTATGCTCAAGGATTAGTTACCCTCAAGAACTGACAAATTTTGAGGCAACAAGAATTTAGGGATTTGAGACTAAATTAAAGAACTAAAGTAAGAATTAGATGGAACTTACAAAGATTACAACGAGGAAATGGTTCTTTCGAGCTCACAAATACCCTCACGATCTCCCAATGGACACTCACCCAATTTTCCATATTCTCTAGGGCCTTAATGCTCTTGAGACTTGTGAAAAATGGGAGAAAAATGGGTAGGATCCAAAATAAATGCTCCCCCAGGTATCACTTAAACAGTCACTTAATCGGTTAGGCTGTCACAGCTAAAGCAATCCCCGCCCCACAGATAGCCTCCGCTAAAGCTATCAAGACATTACTTAAGTAACATCTGCTTTAGCGAATTGCCTTCGCTTAAGCAATTTGTATGGGAAAGCCTTGGCTGCTAAAGATACCAAAGGTCCCCTCTAGAGGATGCACTAGCTAAATCAGGCATCAATTGAAACTTGGATTTGCCAAGTTTCCACTGACCCCTCGAGATTCATTAGGAATCCTGTGAACGTAAATGAACTATGCTATCCTATCAAATTCGGCATTCTAGACTCAATGGCGTCATCAAAATTTCCATTCTAGGTCATTTCAATGAAATGTGAACCCATTTAAGGTTCATTTTTATAATCTTTCATCCAATAGCCTGAAATTAGTTTGAAAGTCTTGGGACCTAAGCCAATGGTACCACTAGCCTAAAATCGACGTTTTGAAGCTAATGGAACTGTTAGAATTGGCATACGTGGTCGTTAACCTGATGTTTTTACTTGATAGTCAATCCTTACCATCTAAGACTTCAAAACAGAAATTTTACTCTAAAAACAAATAAACTGCCTGATAACTGGACTGTCAGCTCCAGCAAGTCACAAATGACTTAGGGTAGCTATAGGAAATCTCTAAACAGCAAAAATGTATAGAAATGTAGAAAATGACCTAGAGGGTCATTACATAAATCTTTCCAGTTTATAGGAGGTGCACTATTTATATATAGTATTTCCTCCATTTATTTTTACTTGTCTACATTACTGGAATAGATGTTCAACAATAATTGTTCTATAAAATGAATTGATAATTTACCCATTTGTGTTCATTTTACCCTTGGTATTAAATACTATTTTATTATCCAATATATTTATTTAATATGAAGGGTAATTTACCCATTTGTGTTCATTTTACCCTTGGTATTAAATACTATTTTATTATCCAATATATTTATTTAATATGAAGGGTAAGGGTGTGCAAAAATCGAACTGACCAATAAATTGAACCGATAAAAAAGTTATTAATTTATTGTTATTGGTTTATTGGGTTAACGATTTTTAATGGTTTTATAAAAAAAATTATTGGGTTATTGGTTTGGTTTGGTTCTTTCTTATTGGGTTATTGGATAAACCAATAACCCAATAAGAATATAGTAAATTACTATTTTACACACACATACACATATAAATATCTATATATATACACATATACATATATATATATATTATATATGTTTGTGTATATATATGTACATATATATACATATATATATATATATATATGTACAAATATATATGTACGTGTGATTAAAGAATATATTGCTAAAATACCTAAAACTGAAGAAAAAGAGATGAACAGGATATTAAAAAGTAATAATAAAAATAAAAAATAATTAAAAAAATATTTTGGGAGAAAAATATTCCTTGATTTTGATAATCTCCCTACTACACATAACCAGGGATAACGAAGGAGGGAGTACTGAGTAGGATTTTACACCATATTTTTGAAAAAATATATCTACTTCAACCTTACTACTTGCTCATATCTCATCTCTGTGTGCTTATATTAGTTTACATATCATCTATACATCTATTTTGTTTTTTACTTATCAGCTATCTATTTATTATCTTTAACCTACTAAATCTATTATACCTATTAAATTCGCGCACCCCCCTCCAAATGGTATCAGAGCACAGCAATTTAAAACAAATGGAAGAGATATATATTAGAGTTAGAGTCATATATACTAGAGTTAGAATATATACTAGAGTTAGAATATACATGTTAGAATTAAAATTAGATTTAGAGTTAAAAAAATTTACCTACAAAAATATTAAATTAATTATGCGAAGACCATTTAAAAATAGAGAAGCTTTTAGAAAAATTAAAAAATCTTTAATTAGTAATTATTCAGAATATATAAGTCTAAATAAAACAAAAGAAAATCCACAAAAACTAGCCTACTTAATTACATTAATATCTAGTATTGAATCAAAATTAATAACACATTTAAAATCCAGAAGAATGAAACACATACCACCTAATTATGATAAAATTAGATTTAGATATCCACCGAGATATTATAAATATAATTTAAAATGAATAAAATACAACGATATAAAGAATTAAAACAAATTATCTCTGAAAAATGAAAAGAATTAAAAATAAGAATAGAAAGACTACATTATAATATATTTGCCGGAGTTAGTAAAAATTCAATAGATACACAAAAAGATGAAATATCAAAATTAGAATCACAAATAGATAGTTTAGAATATGTATATCAACATGACCTATTCACAATAAAATGAATAAAGAAGAATTTATAATAGATGAAAAAATATATGAAAACTACGAAGGATCAAAAATAAAAATAGTATTTTCTAATCTAGGACGAAGATATAAGAAAATAGGTGAACATTTATATCTAATGTTAGAAAAAGAAGAATTAAAATTAGAAGATAAATTAACAGCAATGGTAAGAATAGAAAAAGAAAATGAAGAGATAGATAGGAAAAAAGAAATAGAAAAAATAAAACAACAAACTACGGAAGAAATACGAAAAATAGAAGAAACCAAAAATAGTAGAATTGCTGAATTAGAAAAAGAATTACAAATGTTAAAAGAACTGTATGAACAAAGACAAAAAGAAAAAGAAGAAAAAAATAGAAAACAGAAATTACTAAATGAGATAAATCAATTTAAGGAAAAATTAGAAATAAAAAACGAAGAATTAGAAATAAATAATATAGATATTGAAGAGACATATAATTATGAGTCCGAAGATAGTGAAACATACACAGAAATATTAACAAATACAAAAAATTTAGAAATCAATGAAGAATAAAAAATTAATGAGGAAAACTTAGAAAATACCCACACAGAAATAAATACTCTTGATAAAAAAAATGAAAATATAATACCTAAAACAACAGAAATAAGAAAACCTATATACCATAAGAATAAGTTTAAAAAATATAATGAATATGATAAATGGATACCAAAACAAATAGTGAATAAAAATTATAACTTTTTAGATCTAGACTGTGTAATAGATACAGAAAAAACAATACAATTATGGATAGGATATATGACAAAACAATTATTAGATAATAATATAAATATAACAGATGCACCGGAATATATAGAAAAAACACTAATAGGATCAGTAAAACTATGGTTTGCAAATCTAACCGAAAATAGCAAAAAAGTATTAAGAACTAATAAACCTATAGAAGGAACATCATCGACAACAACTAAACTAACACCTATAGAATTATTAAAAAAATATGAAACAGCTATAAAAGATGAATTTGGTAGTACGACAACAATCGAAGAAGAACAAAATGAAGAAAAAGATACAAATAGAAATTTAATGTTAAAATTAGCAATATGTAATATGTGTTATATAGATGAATATACTTGCGCATTTAAAGAATATTATCACAAAGGAGCATATAGTATAGAAGAAAGTAAAGAAATAAGAAAATTATATTTTAATAAATTACCCGAGCCATTTAGTTCGAAAATAATAAAAAGTTGGGAAGAAGCAAAAATAGTAGATACGTTAGGAGCAAGAATAAAATATTTACAACAATGGGATAGAAACTTATGTGAAAAATATAGAGAAGAATTAAAAATGGAAAAAACATTAATAAGAAATTTAGCTTGTTGCAAAAATAAAATAGCACCCCAATTTGGATGCGAAGAAAGATATTATAAGAAAAGAAAAAGACATAAGAAATATAAAAAATATAAAAAATCGAAATATAAATATAAGAAACCAAGAAAAAGATATTATGTAAAAAATTATAAACATAAAAGACCATATAGAAAGAAGAAATCTATAAAAGAATGTACTTGTTATAATTGTGGAAAGTTAGGATATTTAGCTAGAGATTGTAAATTACCTAAAAATCCAAAAAATAAACAAATATCAGAAATAAAAATAGATAATACCGAATATATGCAGATAGATTATATAGATTATGAATTAGAAAGTGAAGATAGTATATATGAAATTTCAGAAAACGAAACAGATAATGAAATAGATAGCGAAATAGATGAATCAAATGACTGAAGAAGATATAAAAATAATAACAAAGGAAGAATATTTAAATGATGAAGGAACGGAACAAAA
>NC_061120.1:128909202-128941031 GCF_002878395.1 Capsicum annuum
ATAATATTTGACAGTAATATATTTGATGAAATAAAAGGAAAAGAATTAGATTTAAGTGTAGAGAAAATATTTAAAATACCAACAATAAAAAATATTTTTACTAGAAAAAAGATGAATATTATGTAGTATGCCAAAAAGAACATGTAATAGACTGCAGATATGCAAAAGGAAAAGCTAGTATACCATTAGTAACAAAAAGAATAATTAACAAAGAAATAAATGATATAAAAAGTAAAGGAGATCCAATAAAATATGTACACCTTGGAGGTACAGAGATATTAATAAAAGCATGTTTTAGAGAAGGAATAGATACACCAATAGAATTATATTTAGCAGACGATAGAATTATAAAACCTATAGAAAAAAGCATAATAACTGCCGTAAAAGGAAATCTAATATACCAAAAATTTAAATTTATAATAAGTGCAAATTATTCAGTAGCAGTAACAGATAGAAATATAGATAAATCATTAGTATTATATTGAAAAATATCAGGAATAGAATTAACCCCAGGAAGTAAAATATTTACAGCAAGATGTAAAAATCTATATGTATTAACAACAAAATATAAAATAACAGGAAAAAATAAGATTAACAAAATACAAATAGAAAGCCCATTCGAACAAATAGTAAAAACAATAGATTATAATGATTATACCTATAGAGACATAGATACAGAAGAAAATTTAGAAATAGTAAATGATAGAATAAGTACAACAAAAAGAATAGCTAATGAAAAACCAGAATCATCAAGCTCATCAAAAAGAACAAGTTATGAAACAAATTCAATAAGTAATTTAAACCAATATTACATAACGAGAAAAATAAATGAAAAAGAATATTTAATACTTTTGAATACAGGACAAGAAGAAAATCATATAGCAAAATATCTAGTGAAAAATGAAGAAATAAAAACTGACAATGATATATGCCCAGATCTACCAAGAAGTTTAATAAATAATAAAAATATAGCAGAAAAAAAAATAATGTTAGGAGTTAGAAAAATAAAAATAGAATTCGAAGTAAAGGAAGAAATGCAAAAAGCAGATATAATATTAGGAATAAAATGGTTAGAACAAGTAAAACCATATAATATAGAACATACACAATTAACCTTAACATATAACAAAGAAAAGTTATTTCTAAAAAGAGCCTTAACATGAAATGAAGATATATGTATTAATGAAGATAGTAGTAGAAGGATATTACAGTAGATATTATACGCCTATGATAGATAGAGGAGCAGAAGCTAATTTATGTAGATATAATTGCTTACCAGAAAGCAAATGGGATAAACTAAAAACACCAATAATAGTTAAAGGATTTAATAATGAAGGAAGCTTAATTACTTATAAAGCTAGGAATGTAAAAATACAAGTATGGGATAAGGTATTAACAATAGAAGAAATTTATAATTATGAATTAACATCAAAAGATATACTTTTAGGAATGCCATTTTTAGATAAATTATACCCACATATAATAACCAAAACAGACTGGTGGTTTACAACACCATGCAAACAAAAAGTAAGAGCAAAAAGAGTTAATAATAAAATAAGAAAGAAAACTGATTGGATAAAAGGAAGTGAAAAAATTACACAAAAGTTAGAAAATATAAACAATACTGAAGATACAGTAGAACTAGTAGTATTTTCGATAAATAAAACAGAAATAACTATATTTTCAATAAATAAAATAGAAATAATTCAGAAAAAATTAGAACAATTATATAGTGAAGATCCATTAAAAGGATGGGAAAAACACAAAACTACTATAAAAATTGAATTAATAGATAAAGATAGCATAATAACACAAAAACCATTAACATATAATTTTGATGATTTAAAAGAATTTAAAATACACATAGATGAATTATTAGAAAAACAATACATACAAAAAAGTAATAGTAAACATAATAGTCCAGCATTTATAGTAAATAAACATAGTGAACAAAAAAGAGGAAAAAGTAGGATGGTTATTGACTATAAAAATTTAAATGCAAAAACTATAACATATAATTATCCGATACCAAATAAGATATTAAAAATAAGACAAATCCAAGGATATAATTATTTTAGTAAATTTGACTGTAAATCAGGATTTTACCACCTAAAGCTAGAAGAAGAATCTAAAGAATTAACCGCATTTACGGTACCACAAGGATTTTATGAATGGAACGTGTTACCATTTGGATATAAAAATGCACCAGGTAGATATCAACATTTTATGGATAATTATTTTAAACAATTATCTAATTGTATAGTATACATAGATGATATATTATTATACACCAAAACCAAAGAAGAATATTTAAAATTATTAGAACAATTCACAGATATAATAGAAAAATCAGGAATAAGTCTAAGCAAAAAGAAAGCTGAAATTATGAAAAACCAGATAGAATTTTTAGGAATACAAATAGATAAAAGTGGAGTAAAAATGCAACAACATATAGTACAAAAAATAATAAATTCGAAAGAAGAATTAGATACAAAAAAGAAATTACAATCATTTTTAGGATTAGTAAACCAAGTAAGAGAATATATTCCAAAATTAGCAGAAACCTTAAAACCACTACAGAAAAAATTAAAAAAGGATATAGAATATAATTATGATGAAAAAGATAAAAAACAAGTTCAAAAAATAAAATTACTTTGTAGAGAATTACCAAAATTGCAATTTCCAGATGAAAATAGAAAATTTATATATATAGTAGAAGCAGATGCAAGTGAATATAGTTACGGAGGAGTACTTAAATATCGATATGAAGCAGAAAAAATAGAACACCATTGTAGATACTACTCAGGTACGTTCAACGAGACAGAAATAAAATGGGAAATAAATAGGAAAGAATTATGTTCATTATATAAATGTTTATTAGCATTTGAGCCATATATTGTATATAACAAATTTATTGTACGAACAGATAATACACAGGTACGCTGGTGGTTAACAAAGAAAATACAAAATTCAGTTACAACAAAAGAGATTCGAAGACTAGTTTTAAATATATTAAATTTCACATTTACAATTGAAGTGATCAGTACTAACAAAAATGTTATTGCAGATTACATATCAAGAGAAAGCTACACAGACTGAAACAGTAGAGGAAGATACTCTAGAAAAAATACTTAACACCCTAACTACGCTTTCAATGAAAGTGGACAGTATGGGTAATGAGATAGAAAAGCTAAAGACTAATGAAGATAAACTGAAGTCTATAGCTACAAATCAGCTAACTCAGCAGTGTGCAGAGCTATGTCGATCGGAAGACATTAAAAATCCAGAGCTAGAAGGAGACGTTGGGACACTCCATAAAACCCATAACATTTATCAATCTACTTCTGCAGGTACAAGCAAAGGAGTTAATAGACCAAGATACCAGAATGTAAATATGAACAAAATATTTGAAAAACCATTTACCCCAAAAACACAAAAAGACCATTTATTCATACCCCCACAAGTTAACACATACCGAGATAGCCTAAACCAAGACAAAAAAGTATACAACTACACCGCCCAGAAATACATAGAAAATATATACAGAGTATAAACCTTTCTAAACCATAACCCCAGAGCTACAGACATCAAAGAACCAAATACCAATTATATAACCCAAAAACTACAAGGATACAATAAATTAATTGCACTACCCAAAACTAACCCAAGCCTAGTTAAGACCTGTTTTGACTATGGACTACTAAATACCATATATACCCAAGACGGAGAAGAGCTAATAGCTATGGAGGAATTATACAAGATATTCACTACCTACAAAAGAATAACAAAAGGAAATTTATTTTATATAAAGTGTTATACTGCACCAGCAGAGATATTATATGATGAAATAAAACCAGTTATACAAGTTGTAAATATAGGACTAACAAGAGATATGATTATACCAGAAGATATTACGCAACAACCAGAGATACCCAGAATTGAGATACCAGATTTTTATGCAAATAAAAGACTTATTGGACTAGCTACGATCATTCAAGAATTAGCAAATAATTATACGAACGGAAACCCAATATGGAGCTACTATTCAAGAGATCATCAAATGATATATTCAAATTCAAAAGAGCTACGACAAGCAGATATGGAAGACGTAAGACAATGGATAATGACGCTACTTAACCCAGAAAAACAATCTACCGCGAGAGCAATAAAAAAGGGATTTATTTCAGAAGGACTGCTAACAAGATACTGTAAAATAATTGGACATAAATATCCAGACCACCAATGTTCGAGGTGAAATGGAGAAGATAATATTATTCCAGAGGTACATCTAGAATAAAAATCAAGAAGCCAGCTGGAAAGATAAGATGAAAGAGCAATAATGGAGCAGATACAAAGCAATAATGGAGCAGATACGACAAAATCAACGGAGACAAGATACTGTACAAAGGCAGAATTATTGTATATTAATGTAACAAAACTCTTGATTAGAATAGTTGTACATTAATTAGATTGTTGAAAAACTTTACGTAAAGTTAGCAAAGTTAGAAAAGTTAGAAAAGTTAGAAAAGTTAGAAAAGTTAGTAAAGTTAGATAGGCATAGGTCCCCCTTTCTTTGACTTTTTTAGTCTTAGTTTTAGAAACAAGAAACATGTGTAAATTGTAAGCTTATTCTTTCGTTCTATATATAACAAAGGCAGAAGGCATTGCAAAAGCAAGCCTTCATGCGTTGAAGCACCTTTGCTCTCTCCAATCCACAAAAAATATTACTCAGTTAATTAGATAAACATATTCCAATCGAAAAAGCTATGGAACAACAAAACTCAGAAATAACAAAGCTACCCGAACAGGTATATCTATTTATGATTATGAATAGCTAATTTCATAATTCCCAACAATCATGATATGATAAAATAAATTCATATTAGTTACTTTATAGTAGAATTATTCGAAGAATAATATGTTAAGAAGTTTATTAACAAAGAGGAAACGGAGAAATATCCCTAAGGACTATGCCATCCTAAAGGTGAAACCAATGAGGCAAGAAGCCGTGGCGGGGAGTAACCAGAGTAGAGGCGCTGTTTAAGGGAAAAAGTATCCGGATTACCATGTTAATAGTGACGGAAGAACATATTATTTAAGAATAATCTAGTATATAGTAAGCTAAGATGACTATATTTTATGTACATGGTTGAAGGGAATATTTTGAAAAAAGCAAATTTATGAAAATGAATGATAATTTAACTGATGTGATGGTAGATAAATTCAAAATACTTATTTTGTATGCACTTAGAAATATAAAAGTAGCAGATATAAGAAAAATAATAATAGAAAAAGCTTTTGGTAAATATTACATGACTAGAATAAATTATATACCACAACTACCTAACTACTCTTATAAATACTTACGATGATAAGTTACATAAAATTTTTAGGAAAAAATATAAAAAATATGCAGTTACTAGAAAAGCAGATAAAAATAAATATAGATAAATACATGGAAAATAAAGATATAAAATTTCTTAATAAAAATATGCAAAAACTACTAAGGCTAAAACAAACAACTACAAAACACTATAATAAAACCAATTTTAAAAGATAGACTATCTAGATTATCTTAAAGTTTTAATCTTATATATACTTAAAGATATAAAAATAATAGATATCAAGAAAATAATATTAGAAGAAGTGATAAACTATGAAATTGAAACTACAAATTGTCTAGAACAGCTATACGAAGAAATTTACCCAGAAGGATATTATTCAGATTAAAAAATGTTAGAATATATTAGACAAACTAGAGAAAATCAAGAAAATCTAAATAATGAAATTAATTATAGAAACCGAATTAAGAAAATAATGGAAGACCTAAAAGAAAAATTAATATGGATAGAAAAAACCTTAGAAAATTTAGATAAAAGTACATGTGATAGTTTCTATAATTTAAAAAACTCACTACGAGAAGAACAACACAAGATAATAAATAACATTGAAAACCTAGAATTAGATATACATTATAGCACAGATAGGATAAATTATTATACAGAAATTTGTAACTCTGCAATTACTACAGGATAAAATAATTAATGAATATATCTTACGAAAAAAGTAAATTATTAAAAGATATTGAAACAAAATATCCACGCACTAATAAAAATAGATTCACTAGAAACCTACTAAATCTATTATACTTATTAAATCCGCGCACCCCCTCCAAATGGTATCAGAGCACAGCAATTTAAAACAAATGAAAGAAATATATATTAGAGTTAGAGTGGTATCTTTATACTTATATCTGTTTACTTTTCATCATCTATTTGTATTATCTGTCTTTATGTCAGTTATCTATTATATTATATTTGTCTTTATTTGGTATCAGAGCTTTAAGATTCTAGGAGACTTTGATACATACATATGGTATCAGACAATATTTCTAGAATTCATAAAAGAAAACCTAGACCCTACGAAAAGGAAATAATATTAGATTCAAAATATTATTGGTATCTTGTAAACCTAAAAAAAGAATATCCAAATTTATATAATATTTTGGTCGAACAAAGATAGTTATATATTAGTTTACTCGAAGTCTTGCCAGATCTAGACGAAGAGATTTGCCAAGAATTAATTCAAATGGATTATAGATTATAAGAAGTACAAGTTAAAATATTTTACTACAAAGGCCAAATAAAAATAGAAGAAACTTGAAGATAAAGAACAATATTTATCTAGCTTAATGAGAAGACCTCTTTGAAATACTAAGTCCTATAAAGAGATTAAAGAAAAATTAAATAATCTATATTTAGAATATAAGAGACTTAATAATACAAAAGAAAATCCTATAAAACTAGATCAGTTAATCACCATAATATCTCGACTAGAATATCAATTGATAGGACACCTCAAATCCAGAAATAAATGAGAACACACCCGTGGACTAGAAGTATACAACTAAAATATTGGTACGTAAATCGAGTAATAATACTAAGAAGAAAGGCGATCGAATTAGAAAAAATTTTAAGTAATTATTTAAGAATACTAGAATCATCAAAAACGCCTAAGTCAAGACTATTAGAAGAATATATAAGTGCTTTAAAGTGGGAATTAGAAGGTATAGAAGTGATATAGGATGATATAATAAGCAAATAAGTTTTCATAGAGAACAGTGTCGAGAAATCATTTCTTTAGGATAAAGTAGGCCATAGTAAATAAGAAAGATATATGAAAACACATCATGTTGCTAGACTAGTAGAAAGGCCATATAATCAATTATATAAAGAAGTGAAACAAAGAAACGAAATTTTGAAAATAGAACAAACCTTAATAAATCAAATAGAAGTATTAGAAGCTATAGAATTATCAGAAGCAATTATAGTCTCAGGCCCTATAAATCTGGTAAACTGTGTAGATCATATAAACTTGTTAAAGTGTAGATTAGAAAGTACTAGATATTGTATAGAGTATAGAAATATTAGAATACAAGTCATTAAAAAATAGTGTATTAACAATCTGTTCCCGTTAGGGTAAGAATAGTATTAAAATAGATAACTTATAGAAACTATAGTATTTAGATCTAACAATTCAAACTGAGAAGAAATACAGACGTTTTAAAGATAATTCTCTGATAAGGTGTAATTTTAACAATGGAGAGAACATATATTACATGGAGAAAACCCACAACTAAATACTATTACAGACCTTATAATAAACCTAGGAGAAATGGTTTAAAAGAAAAATACTAAAATATTAAAGACTCTAGAGATATTAGAAGACCTACAAAACAAACAAAAGAAATTGTTAGATAAAATAGAACAAAATTTCAATTTTCTAAAGAATCAACAAGCGGAACTAGAAAAGAAAATTAAAGATTTAATTAATAAGGATAGAGAGGGTAGCTTAAAAATCCGGAAATAAAACTAGTGCTATAAGAAATAAGAAAAGAAATTAGTCAATTAAAACAAATAACACTCTCATGAATAATATAAATGATCAACTTTACTTAGCAATATTACAAAAGGTTGCTCAAATTCAACCAAATCTCGAAGGATTATCAGACTACCAACCTCAAGGAAGAACTGACTCTATAGTCATAAAATAAAATAATATTATAATATTATTACTATTAGAACTTAATAAAAAACTAGAAAAAGTAAAACAAAAAACTAGTCAAGAAGACAAAAATATAGAAGAATTAATAGAATAACTAAAGAAAGTAGAATTAACTTCGCAAAAAGAAAAGAAATCTAAAACGACTAAACCCAAAACAAGGACCCTTTTTCAACATCCACAGACAAACCAAGATCAAGCTTTACCCACGATAGATTAAAAACCAATATGTTATCTAAGATCATAAATAGACCAAAAATGACCTTAAGACACCAGCTAGAAGAGATAGTAGATGTAGACAAAGATATACAACTCTTTTAACAAAACAAACGAAAATTATTAAGCGCTAAGACACTACATAATGAAGGAATGTTTTCACTAGCACAATTATATAAACATTATAGGGAAGAACAAATATGTATTATTGGTAAAGATAGCTCCAGTATAAATCTAATAAGTTCAGAATCCTTAAAACAAATTACCAAATCAAGTATGAGCCTCATGCATATGGGACTTATAGTAATAAGTTTGAAAGGTCTAACTAGAAAGAACTTAGGAACTAAAGTATTAGTTACAATATATGATTATAGATGGTCAGACTCGAAAAGATCTATAATTGGAATAACAGAAGTAGACATGTCAACATATGGAGGACTTTTTTACCGTAGTCCAGGCTATATGATAAATTTTTTAGAATTTAGAAAATATATAAAGATAGGTATTCAGACTAAAGGACATGAAGAGATGAAATATAAAAATAATTTACTAATATGTGTAGGATTTATAGGAAAACTTGCCACTAATAATAGTACAAAATTTAGATTAAAAATAGATGATGTAGTCAACTGATTAATGAAACCCCTGAAGATAGATTCAGAAGAATATGCAGGATTAGAATGGAACTTGGAAAAATTTTCTAAGAAAGAAACACTAAAGTCAACTGATCATTTAATGTATATAAACAATAACGGAGAAACTTCGATAAGATTCACAGACTACCAGTACATGAACGAAAAAGAAATTGATGAAGAAGTTGAAGAAAGTGAGAATACTATTTTATGAATATAAAAATACTAGAAGAAGGTTTTGAAGTAAATAAGGCTATAATGAAAGAAAAAGCCCTATACGAAATGAATAACAATAGAACGTTCAAATGTATAGGCGGTAAAATAGGGAACCTTAATCTCACCGACACTAAAGAACATTTTGTCAAATATGAATTAAGAACCAATAATTATGGTTACACACTTAAAAAAGAAAAAAAGACCTAGAAACGAGTTACAGTATAGATGAGATCGAAAGTATAAAGGAATTTATGAAAAGTGCGGCAAGTACTTCAAGCCCTTTCCAAAAGACGATTGGCATGCAAAGGGTAAATATAACAACATGCAATTTACCAAGATATAGAGTATTTAGAATAAACCCTCAAGAACAGATAGAATATGACATAAAACCTAGAGGAAGAAAAATGCCAATAAAAGAACCCATTAAGTCACAAGAAGGTGATAATAAAGGAAAGATTTTAAATCTAGCGACGCATGGCCCCTGGACATTGAATGTTGTAATAGACATATGGAAGAATGTAGTTGTAGCAGATTACATACAACACATATAAGTTAATCAAGAACTAGATGCAGAAAATATGTATAGATATTGAGAAACGTTCCTAGGAGAGACTACTAAAGCATTATGGGAAGTATATAAGACAATATTAATCGAAGATTTTCAGGAATTGATAGAAACAGGTGCTAACCCATATAATTTTACAAATAAAGTACATACTTTACTAACAGGGAAAGATCCCAATAGTGGATTAATAGTATTACGGAAAAGGGCTTTAATAAATCTAGAACAATTGAGTATAAATAATTGGTTAAAAATTAAAGAACTTTTAAATGAATATTTATATTATTGTATAATTAGTGGAAAATTTTTTGACCAAACTTTAGGAAAAAGGTTATTCAATAAATTACCTGGAGCATTAGGAAGAGAAATAGAAGAAAAATGGCCCAAAAGAGATGGAGTAGTACAAAACTCAAACACTACATGGTCAATAGGACAAAGAATACAACATATAATGAAAATATTACAAGAAAAGTGTATGAATATCCAAATACAAAAACAATTAAAAAGAGGTGATACAGATTTATGTAAAAATATACATACTACACAACATTATGATCAAGACTATAAGAAAAAAAGACCTAAAAACCATATAAAAGGGATTATCGTTCTAAGAAAACATATTTTTTAAGAAAATCAAAAGCTAAAAAACCATATCTAAATAAACAGAGACATGTAAGAAAATATAACATCAATAAAACTTCTAGAAATAAATTAGAATGTTTTACTTGTGGAAGTATAGAACATTTAGCAAATACTTGTCCAGAAAAAAATAATAGTAGATCTAGAAATACACAGTTAATAGACGAAGTAAATGAAAATCTAATACATGTAGACGAATATATGTCAGACAGCAAAAGCATATACTCTATTAGGAATATGGAAGTATTCGAAGAAGAAAAGGACACATTGGATTCCTCGGATTCTGAAGAAAAAAAATTCATAAATGAAATAGGATTAGAAAAGATAAATCCAGACTATCCTGATTTAGTCAACCTTACAGAAGAATGTGAACATAAATTTGAAAAAGGTAAAGGACTAGACAGTAACCAGTGTTCGTATTGCAGATAATTTCCAAATAAAAACAAAAGGGCAAAATACAGTAAATGTTATATAGAAAGATGTATAGCTTGTATAGAAAAAGTCTCAGGAATTCAAAAAACAGAAAATAATTTTAAAAAATTTCACAGACAAGAACCAATAAATAGAACAACAGACGATAGAATATTAGAACTAGAAGAAAAACTGAAAAGGTTAGAGATAAGAATAAATAACCTCAAAAAAACATAAAGAGATAATTAAAGAAGAAGACTTATTAGAAGTGGAATTATTAAATACATCTATTGAAAATAATAAAGTCAAACGGAAAAAATCAATGAATATATCATTTGAAGGAATGATATGTAATGAAGAAAAGAACATTGGTACAATTAAAGTCTTAACTAGAATAAGAATTCAAGATTATGAGTTTGAAACCTTAGCTATAGTCGATTCAGGATATCCAAGAAGTATATTAAACAGTAGTATTTTACCACCAAGACTAATTAAAAATTACCAAAACCCTGAAATCCATGCAAATGGATGGAACTCATAACACTTATACAGAATATATACCAAAAGCAAAAGTAAGTTTTATTAACACATGTGAAAAATTCTATCAACCATCATACAAACTCAATGGCCTACTAGTTAGAGACTTAAACATAAAGGCAGACTTTGTGCTAGGATTAGATTTTATGATACAAAATAATGGAGGATGTTTTGTTACTAGATATTGGGTAATTTTCGCAAGCAATATTACTCACTCACCAGTACAGATACAACCTATACTAACTAAATATCATTTTATTAAGGATATATCAGAAGAAGAAAGCTCAAATAATCAAATAAAATCCAAAAAATCACTAGAATATGATAAGGGAGAAAACTGTACATGTAATGACAATAAAAAGATAACAATGTAAGAAGAATTACAAGATTTATTAACAGTAGAAGAATTAGAAAAAGATTACACTCTAATAGAAATAAATACATAATTATACAATTTTAAGAAAGGAATACAACAGATAGGAATAATAAAAGATCAAAAAGACCTAGATAAAATAATACAAATTCTAGACAAACTAGAAATAATTGGAGAAAAAAACTTGCAGCACTGGGACTCCAATCAAATTACCTGCAAATTAGAAATAATCAATTCAAAATATACTATAAAAATAGCATCTATAGAAGCTACAAATGAAGACCTTAAAGATTTTGAAGTACAAATAAAGGAATTATTAGAATTAGGGATAATTAGAAGATCTAAATCAAGACATTAATTAGCAGCTTTCATAGTTAAAAAAACCATAGTAAAATAGTACGAGGGAAAGCTAGAATGGTGTTAAATTATAAAAGACTAAATGATAATACTACGATGGATGGGTATAAGTTACCGGACAAAACAGAATTAATAAATAGAATACAAGGAAGAAAAATATTTAGTAAGTTCGACTGTAAATTCGGATATTGGCAAATTAAGATGCACAAGGATTTTATAGAATGAACAACTTTTACATATCCAGAAGGACATTTTGAATGGCTGATTACGTTGTTCGGACTAAAGAAAACTCCTCCAATTTTTCAAAGACAAATGAATAGCATCTTTGGAGATTATAAATATTTTGTATTAGTATATGTATATGATATTTTAGTTTTCAGTAATAACATGAGAGAACATCTAGGACATTTACAACAAGTCTTTAAATTATTTGTCAACAATGGAATAATAATAAGTAGAAAGAAAATGAAACTATGTAAAAATAGTATTAATTTCCTAGGAGTAGTCATTGGGGATGGTAGAGTAAAATTACAACCACACATAGCTAAAAAGGTCTTAGAAATACCAGATAGATAAGATAAAACTAAGGATTTACAAAAAAATTTAGGACTACTAAATTATGCTAGAGCTTTTATTAAAGATTTAGGGAAGGTAGCATGGCCGTTATATTCTAAAACTGGATGAACAAGCCAGAAGACTTTTAATGCTGAAGACATAAAATTAGTCCAACAACACAAACGCATGATCCAAGATATCGCAGACTTGACACTACCACTAGAAACAGATTATTTAATAGTCGAGATAGATGGAAGTCTCCAAGGATGGGGAGCAATATTAAAAGCAAAACCTAATAAATACAGTGAAAAAAAGGATGAGAGAATTTGTGTTTGTTCAAGCGAAAAATATAAAGAAAAAGCAATCTAAATAGTATAGACACAGAAACACTAGCAGTAATTCACGGTTTAAATAGTTTTAAGCTTTATATATTAAATAAATTTGAAATATTAGTAAGAACAGACTGCGAGGCTATAGTAAAATTTTATCAAAAAATAAAAGAAAATAATAGTAGTAAAAGGAGGTGGTTAAATTTTTTAGACGTCACTTCAATTTATAACATTGTGCTAGAACATATTAAAGGAAAAGATAATAATCTAGTAGATCAACTTAGTAGACAAATAAAAGAAGAAAACTAACTAGTTTTATTTCAGTATGTATACAGGCAAGGGGAAAGGTAAGGATGAGGCCTCATCCTCCCAAGACTATCTGAGGAAGCTAATGAGCAACACTTATTACAGACCACTTACAATGTTTGAACATCCGAAATTAGAAAGAATGACTTTTTGTGCCGCACAATCTCATCAGTTATGAACCATCCAACCTGACTTTCAAACTTAGACCAGACGTGCAGGTGGACAAATAGCAGATCTGTCGGATCGACAATTTATGGATATCCTACAATAAGACACCCATAAACAATAGATACTTCATTTCAGTTCTAAATATTTTAAGTTATTATTTTACTAAGAAAAATAGCACTAACAGATTTAAATTTTATGTTGTTCTTAGGGGACAGACACAAGGAGTATTTTAGACATGGATAAAAGCAATGGACTCTATAAAAGACTATACAACTCCTCTCTATAAAGGCTTCAATGACCTCACAGAGGTATTAGATTATGCCCGAGAAAATTTAGGGCCAAATTATTATATTACTCCAGCTCTAAGACCAAATATGAAAGAAGTTTCCTAATATAATATAAAAAAAGACACAGATAAAATTATATTCTGCGATCATTGTTCCTCGATGACCGAAGCTTTTAGAAGACTAAATCACGCAAATGAGACTCTAAGACAAGACAATGAAAATCTTATAAATGAAAAAGGATAAATGATAGAACATATAGGCATTTTACAAGATCATATCAAAGTTCTTCATTATGAATTATCCCAACAAACTCAATAAACCTATGAAACTCAAATGATTTCGAAGAGTTCTTCATCTTCTTTAAAAATAGATAAGAAGGGTGTGCATTTCCCAATGAATGCAAAAAGACCTACTGTATCAGGTAATGATACAGCTAGTCCAGTTCAAATGGGTAAAGACTCCTCAAATCCGTTAATGGCTGACACTTTGCCAAAAGGGTACGAAGAATTCTCCCAGTTTCAAAACAATACGTACTCAGACATTAACGAAGGAACTTTGGTGCCTATCCAAAACAAAGATAAAAATGGTTTTTACCTGCGAAGAAAGAAAAGTAGTAAAAGAAATATAGAACAAATAGTAGCAGATTCTATCAAAAAACTGTTAGCAGAACAGCCTAAAGAAATAGCAATGAAAAATCCAAAGCCTGAGCCAAGATCCAGAATTTTCCCAGAAGAAGAGACAAGACCTAGAACTGGAACAAGACTAGTCCTATCAAGTGGAGACAGTGAAGAATATGATCCAACAATGGAAGATGACTATAACTCAGCTATGGATCAATTCGCTCAAGACCCAAATACAGACAATGACTCTGGAATGAGTTTCGATCCAGAAGCATTACATAATTTGGAAATATAAGCAGTGATGATATTCATAGAAAGACAAAATTAAAGACGTAAGCAATGATGTAAAGGATAAAAGACTAATGCTAAGTGGAAAACAAATGGACGGATAGAAATCAAAGAGGAAACATGACCATGTGACGATGGGGCCCACAAAGTGTACCCGACATGTAAAAGTTTCTTAAATACACTTGAAATCCGAATTTGAAGTCCACCAAATGCCTATAAAATACTCACTTCATCAGACTTAAGAAGGCAGAGTTTAAGAAAAATTGAAGCACAAGAACTCAAAGTAGAGAGAATACAAGAGTAAGAATTTCTTAGGTTTCTAAGTTTATTCTAAAAAAAAGAGAGAGAGAGTAAGTTTGTGTATAGTAACTAATTTCTTTCCTCCGTAGCTGCGAAGTTTTTAGGGGCCCCCGAAAAGGAAACCTCTCTTCACCTTAAGACATGTAAGTAGTTCTTATTTGAAATCATTGTATCTTTTTCTCCCTACTATGTAAATTATGTTTGTTATATCAAATTTTCATGAATTCCTATTTATTACTTGTTAAATATACCCTCAATATATAGTTAGTCTCTCAGTGTTTTAGCAGTAACAATGGATTAATCTATAAATTCCTAGGGATTTGAAAAGTCTAGAGAAGATTTAAAAGGATTATTGTGTTGTCCCGAGGTGTGATTAAAGAAGATATTGCTAAAATACTTAAAACTGAAGAGAAAGAGATGAACCGAGTGTGAAAAAATAAATAAAAAAAAGTATTTGGGGAGAAAAACATACCTTGATTTTGATAATCTCACTACTAAACATGACTAGAGATAACGAAGGAGGGAGTACTGAGTAGAATTTTACACCATATTTTTAAAAAAATATATCTGCTTCAACATTGCTACTAGCTCATATCTCATCTCTATGTGCTTATATTTGTTTACATATCATCTATACGTCTATTTTGTTTTTTTACTTATCAGCTATCTATTTATTATCTTTATATTTTTGGTATCTTTATACTTATATGTGTATACTTTTCATCATCTATTTGTTACGAATATGTGTTTGTATATATATATATATATATATATATATATATATATATATATATATATATACATGTATATTTCTCTTAATTTCTCCTAACTATCATTTAGTTCAAACTTGAGGATTCTTATAAATTAAAACAAATCATGTAGGATTTTGATTGTAACTTAGATTCGATTTCTTTTCATGTTAGTTACTATTTTTTCTATTTTATGAGTATTTTCTTATCAGTTAAACCAAAAACCAAACCATTAAAGACTAAAAACTGATAAATCGAAAACCGATAAAAATATATCTTATTAATTTGATTATTGGTTTAGCATATTTAAAAATCGAAAACCAATAAACCAAACCGATAATACATATAACCGAACCGAATCGACCGATGCACACCCCTAACTATGGGTAGTATGAGAAAGAAGTAATAAAACTCTTTAGATTTGTAAAAATGGATAATTGAAACGTTTATTTTTAGTATATGAGTGAAGTAAAATAAAATGAAGGAAGTACTAATTTAGGATGACAATTTATAGTAGGGTAGACAACTAATATAGTAGTAATATAATGAGAGTCCAAAACAACATTAAATGGCACAAAAACCATAAGTAATATCTTGACTGACCAATTATTTAAAAAAAAAAAAAAACATTTTACAAAATCTGCAAATTAGGATTGGAAGTTGCAAAGGCTTTGGATGGGAAATTGGAAAGGCATGCAACATACTTGAAACTAATCGTTCAAACGATATATGAAGATCTCGTTTAACTTGGAACGATTAGTTCCAAGTTTGCCAGAGCATGTGAAGGGAAATTAAAAGGCACGGCCGTTTGGGTTGGGGCTTTAGTTGAAGAGGAAATTGTATGAGTGTGAACGATGTGTTCTATTTGGTCAACTACAAAATAAGGTGTCCGATTCAAAATTTTAACTACAAAATATGGCCCTTCAGACTTCTGACTTCGAGTCACTCACCTTCAGTATCTCTGATCTCGGTCTAATTGTTTAGTTTATTGTTATTTCCATGTTTGTTAGTTTAATTTTGTATCAATAAAGGGTTAATAGGATTTGAATTAATTATGTTGCCGGTGACTTCAATCCCAATAATCTAACTGATTAACCTAGTAAATGAATTTTAGGCTAAAACAAATGCGACAACAGATGACCTACAATATACAAATAACAATGTGAAGCATGTCAAATAAGTAGTAACCCGTTTGGGGGCTTCCCAAAACAAGAACATGTGTTGCTCCACAACTAATTACAGTTGTAATGCACATGGATTCACTCCAGAAACCACAAATAACCACCCATTGGGTACGTCAAATTTTGTTTGGGCAAAAGCAATGAGCTAAACTATACAAGAGACAAAGGCCGAACGTTTCTAAACTAGATGGAGCTGTAGAAATCGAGTGTTTCTTTGCAGAATACACTCCTCGTACAGGCAGTAAGCTTAATAAAGTTGATGCACCAAGGAAACAGTCAAATACATGTAATCTGTATGGACAACTGATAAATCAATCCCAATTGGAATACAATCTCCTAGCAAGAAAGACTAACAAATAGTGGCACGAGTATTTGTAAGCATTTGTAACATAAAGCACTAAAAAGCTTTCCTACAATGTAGATTTTGGTAGAGTTCTGATCAGAATTGCTTAGATGCATGATGCATATAGCCTCACCACATCAGAGCTTATCATATTGCCCCATTTAATTTGGCTGTCAGTTTTGGTCTAGACATATTTACCTCTATACCTTGCCTTTGATTCTTTACTAATCTTTGTATCACCTGCCTGTTTAAGATGATTGTCGGCAGGACTAAAAACAGCTGAATGAAGATTACCTTCTTCTAACCACTTCAGATGGTTTTCTTTGAACTCCAAATGTTTGATCCTTGCTGCTAATGCAATTTCTTCAGTATATGGTCCAATTTTGACCATGGTTAACAGCACCCGACTATACCTATAGCTCAGCATCTGCTCTGAGGTAGCAACTAACTTGAAACAGGGGTGCTCTGGGAAGGTAGTGTCAATTGACTCATCCTCTCGTACTACAGGATAGAAGTACACAAGACGGCCACCCAACACAAGCATCTTAGCAGCAAGGTCAAGCAAATCATGTACGCATTCCACTAAGCTGTAAGGAGCAGTTGATGGTATGTGGCCTGTCCTTTTGTCATCAGGAACTGTATATGGACCAATCACTCCTTTCAAAAGCTTCCTGCCACCAGATTTACGTCCTCCAGCACGGACTCCATACGGAGGGTCACATACAATGGCATCAAAAACCTAGAAAATAAAATATATCAGTCAACAAAAACAAAGAAAAAGCAATGAGACCTGCAAAAATACCTACTCCCTCTGTTTCAAAAACCTCTTTTGATTTGACACGGAGTTTAAGAAAATAAAGACTTCTGAATCTTGTGGTCTTGAATTAATGTTATGTTAAATGTACCAAAATGCCCCTTAATCTTGTGGTCTCAAACATGTCACGTGGAATGTTGGAATTAAAGTATTGCCACAAAAGGAAAGGGATCATTCTTTTTGAAAAAGACTAAAAAGGACAGTAGGTCATTCTTTTTGAAACGGAGGGAGTATTTAACATGGCAATTAACTGTTCAATTCAATCTACCTTTGGAACTCTGAAAGATTAATAAACCCTAATTCACTAACACAGACAAGAATAAACTACACAGCAAAGTGATTTAAACACTTCCCCATGCTGCCTTCAACTATATATACACATTAAATTATGTCTGATTTTTCAGTAAGAATTTATGTTAGTTGATGCGGGAGGCTAGGGTGAGATAGTTCGGGCATGTCAAGAGGAGATGCAAATGCCCCCAGTAAGGAGGTGTGAGAAGTTGATGCTAGAGGGCTTGAGGAGAGGTAGAACAAAGGCCTAAGAAGTATTGGGGAGAGATGATCAGGCAGGACAAAGCAAGCCTTCAACTACCGAGGACATGACCCTTGATTAGGAGGGTGTGGAGGTCCAGGATTCGGGTAGAAGGATAGTAGTAAATAGGTTCGCGCCTTTTCTGTCTGGAGATTAGTATTAGTATTATTTTCGGTATACTATTTCTGTATTTCTCACTCTTTGTTTTCTATTACTACTTGGTGTCTAGTACGCCGCTAATCTTTTACTGTCTTGCTATTGTTACTAGTGCCTTCATAAATATTGTGTTTTTGCTTTCTTTGAGCCGAGGGTCTATTGCAAACCACCACTCTACCTGCCAAGGAGGGGTAAGGTCTGTGTACACTCTATCCTCACCAGACCCCACTTGTGGGACTATACTAGGTATGTTGTTGTTATTTCCTTTTTCTAGCAGAAGATTCATGGAAGGTCAAATGTAATCCAATCCTCGTTAAGAATTTTTGTCTCAATGTGAAGATTTTCTTTCCTCGAAAAAAAAAAAACATGAAGGCTTTCTCCCCTCCTTCCTCCCAAATAAGTATCACCAACGGAACCCACCATTACTCGACCTCAAGTGACTGTCACACCATTCGCCTCCGTTTGACACCAATTCTCCAGTTACATCTGCATACACTATAGCTCTCTCACCTTAAAGGACTTCTACTACTGATTTAGAATCTTGACTGTAGAGAGCACACCTCTGTCGGACGCAAACTCTCAGATTTCCATCTCAATCCACTTTAGCTTTCTCACTGTAAAAGACTTCTATTGCTTCTCTAGTAATCTTGTTTGTAGAGGTTTATGAATTTGAGAGATCTCCATCAATTAAAAAACTATATCTGGCATAGTACTTTCTAAAAATTCAAAGATATACCAAGTTGGAGAATTTCGTTCTTCAGGTTAACAGGTCAAGTTCTTGTAGCTGTTCAACATCTAGAATAGCCCACAAGTTCATACGATGTGAACAGGCGCAACGAACAAAATGGAGAGAACGGTATATGCCATCTACTCTAGAGACTTCAGTACACTCAAGCAACATCTGAACTGCTAGTACATGATTTCCAGGACAAGAATGAATCAAATAAAACCTCGAAACTAAGCTTACACACTCTAATTAAATCCAAAGAAGATTGAAACTCTAACCCATCAACTCGAAAGACATTGTAAACCGTTAACAAACAATTCACCAACTTAGCAAGATCAAATTACATAATTTCAGAGTGCTGCACCGTTCTTCCACACATAAGAGACTCCTAAATTTAACTTCAGTGACTATGAGAAAATTCCTCTTCAATATACACCATCCTCGACTCAATATATTGTAGCTGATTAGACTTGATAATGACCTTCGAAAGTAGAAAAGTCAATCGCTTCTTTAACCGCATATCTACTTTGTAGAAAATAACAACATTATTGATTTTGAAGACTTAAGTTGGAAAAGCAAAGGATTGTTCCAAGCATACCTTATCCGAAATTTTAACTTTGTATAAAGTAAATTACTACTCTGTCCAAAACAAAACTTGCTTTAATAGAGAATAACGAACATTTGTTCTTTATTTGAAATTTGACTAGTCTTACTTAAATGAAATTAAGAGAATAACTTATCCACTTTCAGGTTATTGTTGCAAGAAGAAAAGCATCAACATATGTCATCTGGCAATTCATTGCACTTTGTGAACTTACAACTTCCTGCCACGAGAAAGCTAACTCTGGACAAGTCAATCATGGTTTGAGCTGGGATATGTTGTCATGCAAAGGCAAGGCAACAAGTGTGGTTCTCTTTGTCCTTAGCTGTACTGTTTTAACATATTAATTTCTTTTTTTAAGAGTTATCTCCTCTTTGATCATTGTCCCAATCTATTGACTACGGCTTTGCGTCTTGAACATAATTTGTAGGTGCTACTTTACTTTGAGAAAGCATATACGCATATACCAAGTTAATTTGCGAAAAAAACATGAGTCCTGGTCCTTGACATTCCACTTGCACTTAATATTCTTGGCCAGACCTACCAACTGAAGTCCTATGCCCATGCGTAGAAAAAAAAGGATGGTAAAAAACAAAACTCAAAGGCCAATACTGGGATATGTTGAATACAGAATTTAATTCATAGCATGAAGAAGCAGAAGTTGCAAGTGAAAGAACAAGAGGACCAGATAACAAAAATAAAAAGACAAATATGTTCAAAGAAGGCTACCTCTTTCAACCCCAAACGCCAAGGAGGAAGGTTGTTGTCTGCCCTTAATAAAGCAATAGGCATTGGCAATCCATACTGCAATTTAAGATATATGTTTAGCATAGAAAGATGATAAATTAATTTATACACCAAATTATCAGATGATAATATCAAATAATAGCAATTACTATATAAGACCAAAATTAGCATCCCATATAAAGAAAAAGCATCACTCTGCCCGGACCTGCTTGAAGTTGCTCCAGACATTACAATCTGGACCACGGCCATCACGTACTACTCGAATGTCAATATCTGCGCCCTGAAAAATCAATTAATGATAGTAAGGAAACCGAGGAAAACAATGAGTGCTCGACGTTTATGCAAGACAAGAGCACTAACCATTGTTATTGCTCCATAATGAGCTGCTGCGACTAGAATGCTTCCTGTGCCCACAAAAGGGTCATAGACAAGCCTTCCAGCTTTGGCCTGTGCTTGGTTAGCCATCAGGAACGCCATTTCAGCATCCATGGCTGTTGGCCCGAGAAAATTACGACTTTTTAACTGATAAGTTGGCAAAAGCTTCCTATCAGCAGCACCAATCTCTCGACCAAAAAAGATTCTCCGTCCCGCAATGGGTGGCAGTCCATTATTAGAATCATAATCATCTGTTTCTATGAGCCAGAACGTGTGATTGGGATTTTTTAAGCTAACCCGGCCCTGTAATCAAACAGACATACGTTGTTGTTGGTGGCAGGTGGCATATATCTCGTGAGTTTAGTCGATGTGCATGAAAACTGGCCCGGACACCACAGTTATCAAAAAGAAAAAAAAACAGTGGAGATAGCATGTATGTGAGGGACCAAAATCCATTTCACTCTCAAATAGATTTCATGAAATTTCTCATGTCTCTATTGTGTCCAACTTAAAGATTAAACCACAATTATGTCTTTAAGCTTTTTTCTCTAATTTCTTTTCTTTGATAAGGTAAAGGTTTATTGGCTAAGTACCAAGAAGATACCAGAATTAAAGGTTACAAAAGACTGTTGGGTATATCCATACAGTCAACTACAACAACTCCCTAGCAACTCCAAAAAGTCCATATATTGATATATACTATCAATGAAACTACTTTTACACCAACAAAACAAATTATGTAAACACTTGCTTTTAACTCTAGAAATATAAACTTCTTGCTCTTCAAAACAAGCATTGTTTCTTTCTAACCAAATAATCCAGAATATGCACAAAGGTATAGTTCTCCATATTTGCTTCAAAGCTTTATGCATGGTGGCACCAACTCTCCAATAATTCCTTCACACTCTGAGGCATGATCCAAGAAATCCCACATATACTGAAAAAAAAAAATCCCAACACAATCTAGCTATTCTGCAGTGCATAAGAATGTGATTCACAGTCTCCACCTCTTCTTCACATAAGTAACATCTATTACTTAGTGTAAAATCCCTTTTCTGTAGATTATCCTGAGTTAGGCAAGCTCACCATGCTGCAATCCAACCAAAACAAGCTACCTTTGAAGGAGCTTTAGTTCTCCAGATCCCTTTCCACGGCCAACTAGTATCCCAGAATCATGATTGCTTCATATAAAAAGACTGTAACACTTTATTATTGAAAATGATTCATCTTTGCAATCCATCCATACTCTGATCAATGTGAGAATTATCCCACTGAAGGAGTAATTGTCAAAAATCTTCAATTTCCCAAATCATTTAGATTTCTTCCAAAATTCATTTGCCATCCAGTGTCGAAATAAAAATCAGCTATAAGTCTATAACTCCATCTTTGTTAGTGCAACAACTGAAAGCATTCATCACCAATCCATAAATCAGTCCAAAATCTAATTTTTGCTCCATTCTCCACCTCCAATTTGGTGAGTTGTTGAAATTCAACCCATAATTTGCAAATCCCTTTCCAAACTCCCCATCTAGTATATAAAATATTTGAAGGGGGATTCCAGCCTCGCCTACTACCATAAATTGCTTCAATTATTTTAATCCAACCTACTCCCCCATCCCTACTAAATCTCCAAAGCCACTTAAACAACATGCTTTTATTATGCAATCTTAAATTTCTAATTCCTAATCCACCCCTTCTTTCCTTTAGTGACCACTTGCCATCTAACTAAGTGAAATTTTTTGTTGCAATTGTTTCCTTCCCATAAAAACTTATTCCTCACAGAATTCATCTTTTTTTCAACTGCACAAGGCACAACAAATAGTGATATTAGATGGAAGATATGCAATCTAAAACATTGTGAATCAAGGTGAGTCTTCCTCCAAGTGACAAATGTTGGTTCTTCCAGGGAGCCAATTTGTTGGCACATCTGTCCAAAACCCCTAGTCAAATATTCTGGTCATTCTCTCTCTCCCAGTGGAAATCCAAGGTAAACTGTAGGAAAATGTTCCACCTGGAACCCCAAAATGCCTGTTAATTCTCCTATACAATCATCAACATTTATACTAAATATACTGCTCTTTGCCAGATTTACTTTCAATCCGGAGACTGTTTCAAAACTCAATAGGATTCCTCTGAGATAAAGAAATTGTTCTTTCTCTGCTTTACAAAATAAAAGTGTGCCATCCACATATAAAAAATGAGACAACATCACATTGTTACCATTATTTTTGCCAATACACAACCCCTTAATCCAATCGAATTGGCCAGCCTTTCTTAACATGTTACTCAATATTTCCGTTACTAAAAAAACAAATAAGGTGATAAAGGGTCACCTTGTCTCAATCCTTTTTGAGATTTGAAATAACCGTGAGGACTTCCATTTATTAAGACTGAAAATCTGACAATAGAAATTGCAAAGTCCAATTCAGTCAAGCCATTTGTTCTCAAAATTCATCAACTTTATGATGTTGATCAAGCAAGCCTAATTTACATGATCATAAGCCTTTTCCAAATCAAGTTTGCAAACTACACCTCTCTTTTTCAATTTCAACAAATGTTCCACATTTTCATTAGCCACCAAAGTTGCATTTGCTATTTGTCTACATTTAATAAAGGCATTCTGATGATGAGAGATCAACTTGTCAACAACCAGTTTCAATCTTTCAGCCAACAACTTTGTCAATATCTTGTATACACTTCCTAAGAGACTGATAGGCCTAAAATCTTTTATTTCCACCGCTCCCTTCCTTTTTGGTATTCAAGGCTATGAAGGTAGAATTACTACTTCTAACAAAGGTGCCTTGTCGTTGAAAAGAATCCACAACATTCCACACATCCTCTTTTATAGTGTTCCAGCACTGTTGAAAGAAGTGAAGATTAAAACCATCCGGATCTGGTGTTGTATCACCACCAAAAGAGCTGATTATTGTTTCTACTTCAAAAGTAAACGGCCTCTCCAACCACTCTTTTTCATCATCTGACAGCTTTTTCAAATTATCATCTTTCCAACTTGGTCTCCAAACTTTAGTTTCAGTAAAAAGATCTTCATAAAATCCCTGAATATAGTCTTTAATCAGCTCAGCATCTTCAACAAGCTCCCCTTCCATCATTAAGTTATCAATAAAATTAAATCTCTTATGGGCTTTGCTTGCTTGTGAAAATATTTTGTGTTTTTATCTCCATGCTCTAACCACAAACATCCAGATTTCTGTCTCCAACTTATTTCTTCTGATTTTGCTATTTCCGCTTATTTCTTTTGATTTTGCTCTTTCCTTTAACTCCTTGATGACTTTGTTCCTTTCCACTTCTAATTGCTCATCATTCTGATTATTCCTTAGTGTGATCAATATTTTTCAGTTTTTCATTGCTTTATTCTTCCTCTATTCTAAATTGCCAAATACTTCCTTATTCCATTTTTTCAGGTTCGCCTTTAACAATCTCAGTTTCTTAGCAAGGACAGCATCTGGTCCACGTTGACTATTATATGATTTCAACCAGTTATCTATTAGATCAACAAACCCTTGGTGTTCGAACCACATATTTTCAAACTTAAAGTATCCTTTGCCCCTAATCCATTCACCACATTCCAATAAGATAGGACAATGATCAGCTGTTTTGGGAATAACTCTTTGTTTGATAGCCTTGAAATGCTCATCCCACCTTTTTGAAATCAGAAATCTATCTAATCTAGAAGCCGTATGATTATTACTGCCTCTAAACCAAGTAAATGATCTCTCATGTAGAGGGAGATCCATCAAGGAAAGATCCTGTATTGCTCTCCAAAATTCTCTCATTGATCTAGTATTACTGGCTCTTTTTGTTCCCTCTTCTTCAAATCTAATTACACTAAAATCACCCACAATTGCCCACGGTTAGGTTATAGTTCCGTGAATATCTGTCAGCTCTTTCCATAATTTTTTTCTTTCTTTTCTATCACATGGCTCATATACCCCTGTGAATGCATATTGTAGGCCCAAACTCCCTTCCTCAAGGATTATAGTAACAGAATGATGTCCTACTTCCTTATACGTACATTGCCATTTTCTCTTATCCCAATATACTAGTATTCCCCAACTAATCCCTCGAGCTTCCAATTCAACCCAATTTGTCCATCTAGAGTCACCAGCCTATTTGATACAAGGAACGTCGATCTTATTCATTTTTGTCTCTGTTAAGCACACGATGTCAGCACTCTATTTTTGAATTAAAAGATCTAACATCCTCCTTTTTCTATGTCATTCATACCGTGCATGTTCCAACAAATAATCTTCAACATCATTATGCAATTGACGAAGCCTTCTTTCCCCTGCTCCTGTCCCGTTTGCTTGACTCACTTCCAAAGCCTACCCCAAATTCCAGCATCTTCTTCACCGTTTCACATTTTTCGCTTGGTGAAGTAATCTTTAATGAAGAGGATAGAGATTTTTTGGGCTTAGCACTATCAATATATAACAGCAATTCGAGTATTTTATCTTCTGTCTCCCCTGACTTAATCCCCAATTGCTTGCTGATTCTGACCATGTTCATCTTCTTCACCCATCTGGACGCGTTAATTTTAATTAATTTCTCTTGCATGTTCTCGTACCATGGAAGCATAAGTATATTATGGACTACATCAATGCTAGCTTGTTCTTCTTGTCTCATCATCACTTGAGCCCCATCCCTGTCCAATTCACTAACAGAATAACTTTCAGAAATTTCTCCTATGCATTCTCTATAAAAAGAAGTATTATCTTCTGGTTGGAATTTCCCCAAATTGGCATAACGATCCTCTCTGTGAAATAAGTGACACCCAATTCCCATGATCCATCTTCAGTTTCACCGTGATTTTTCTCATCATCAATCACTATCCGAGAAAACTTTTGTATTTGATTCGCCTCTATTTCAGCCACAGGAGGGTCGATTTGATTTTGCAGCAAGTGGGGTTGTATAGATTTTTTAATACATGGATTTATCTGGATGGGCCTATAAACAAATTTGGTCCTCTTATTATTTCATGGGCCCGTAAAAATTAGTTCTCTATTCTGTTTGGAGTAATTATAATTAGGCCCAAATCTCATGTTGTGTCTCGATAGCCCAATTTTCCGATCCCCTAATTTATTTTTACCTTTATCCACCACGTGTCCCTTCTTAGAATAATTTTTAAACTTTTCTCCCCAGCTGGCTTATTAATCACGTGTGTTTCTTTGTTAACCAATCCCGAAACTTCTTCTCCATTGGGACTCGGCGGCGTCAGTTCTTCACCATTAATGCAACTTCTCGAGTTTTGTTGTGTTCCCCGGCTACTCGCCACCACCTTCTAGCCGAAATCATCCACCCGGGTAGCAAACTCCACCCACAACAGTACTGAAAAGTTAAGATCATTAACACTTCAATCCACCATTGCTAGGAATTGAAAATCAGAATTCTTCACGCAAATTCTCGCCAATCTCAGTTGACGTCCGTATCTAGTGTCATCATCTATATCAACAAAACCTCCATAGCAATCACCAATTGCTTTGAATAGATTCTCCGACCAAAGATAAGATGGGAAGCCCAACAATTTAATCCAAATATGCATTGGTTTACAGTTTTTCCTATAACATGTAGACATACAGGGAACCACCATTCCAAAACCAAATCCCTGTTATTGAAAACCCATCTTCCCATTTTTACTCTTTTCACTTCAGTTCTCAAAGGAAATTCAAATAGAAAGTATTCATCATTCAATTCCTTGACCTTCACTCATACGGGTAGCTTTTATGATTTATTGACCCAATTTTGGATGTCTTTCTATGAAGGTGGTTTCAGTGTTTCATCTCTAAAGGAACCCAATAGACACATTCGATGGAAGTCCATCCTACTCCGTAAAGAATTTGTGTCAATACAAAATTTGTTTGGCTCTATCATTTCATCCTTCTCCATTCTAATTTCATCATAAGGCAATCCTTCAATTTGGGCTACCTGAGCATAGCTCCCTCTCCTGTTATTCACTTTTGTTTCCTTCATCTGAATTTTGCTTTAGGATAGAAACTTTGTAATCTCTCCTACAAAATCTCGCCATCCCAGCTTGTCTTTGATCTCAAGAATGAAAATCATCACCCTACTACTCCCTTTGACTGCAACTATTTTAATGAACCTTCCCATCCTGGAAAAAATGGTAAGAATGTAACTGGCTTTTATACCTCCAGTTTCTACAAATTTTCCCTTGTCCCTTAGAAGCCAATTCCATGCATTTGCAAATACCCAAAAGATTGAGTTTGTCAATTGTGATCCTGCTGACATAGTTTCTCCTTCTCTCCACGAACTCGAACCAATTATCACTTATCTCCTAAACCTCGAAAGTTTTATGGCCAACAACAAAGAAAGAAGATCTACCCATTGAAACTCATTAACTGATTGATATTCACCTTTCACATCGCCATATGCTAGGCTTAAGTTACTAGGTAAATAAACCTGTTAACAAGGAAAAATAAGTGGCTGATAGAAGAGATTAACGATAGGAAAGCATTTAGAAAATAGAGATGTCTAGAGAATAGAGACAGAGAGAGAAAGTCGCTGGAGAATTATGAATGGAGAGAGATGCGGTCAGAGATTGAAATCAACAGATGGAAATGAAAGGCTGCACAAACCCCAAGAGAGAAAACTAGTACCATGTTGATAGTTAAAGAGGCAATTTTCCCTTCGAGATATTTCAACTTTTTCTCTAATCTCTAATGAGTCAATTAGTTTATGACTCGTATTTATCCTATTTCATTTTAAATATTATTATCTTTTTCACTATTGAATACCATATTTAAAAGAACCCCTACGAAAAAAAAATCTAAGAGGATAACCAACCCTATCTCAGTCTCCTCCAATAACCAGCTACTATGTGTATTATCCATCTCTTTGCTCGGCCCTTACCAACAACCACTCCTCTTCTTTTGTCAACTGCCGCACACTAATTCATCGTTGTCCCCCTCCACACTTCTTGTCCCTATATGCCCCTTCCATTAACCTCCATTTCCCCCCTCACTGCCCTCAATACCCCAATTTCCAATCTCCTTCATCCCTCTCCTTATTCCCCAATCTGAATAATAGACCACCAACCTTCTCTCGTTGTTCTTCACTAACCCTAGATCCAACCCACTCTTCTTCCTCAGTTCAAACCCCCCGAAAAAGGCCCTTCCCTTGATTTTCGAGTTGTTTCCCTTTTGTCTTCTTTGTATTTAGGGATTTGGCTTCAAATATAAGTAGAACAAAGATAAATTAGGAAATCGTCTTTACTAGATCAAAATACTAAGGAAAATTGAAGATTTAATATGCAGGGTGGGAATGATAGGGGGACAAAGAGCCCAAATACCATATAGGAGGGACCAGATTAGTTTCTATACCATGGATAATGAAGTTGAGACTACTTCCTCAAAATTATAAAGACAAACCAAAACCTCAAATCATTTTACCACACTCAGAAGCAACAATCACATTCTGCGGCATATAATTTTGTTAAATGATTGAATGAAAAAAAATGTGATGGAGATGATGGCAAGAGCAGAAAAAAATTGGATTGAATCAAAGTAAAATTAAAACAAAGGAGGAAAAAGTGGTAATGTCAATTAGTTTCTGCTCCTTTACTTTCTTCAATTGGAGAAACCAAATTGAGTTGTATGTAATGTACTCGAGATAACAAGTGCGTACCTTGAAAGGAATGTAGGATAGTGATTGAATACGCTTGTTTTGCTCCTCAAAGCTGATAACCTTGCCAAAGGTCTCAACAGCAATCTTGAATGTGCTATCAGATGTCAGGTATGGCAGCTTCCTCTCATCTGGATAATTTTTAATTGACTCTTCTAATTCCTCAGAGCTACTTCCTTCTCCCCATAGTTCAAAGATTCCTTTTACAAGAATACCTGCCCGACAGGTTTATCAATATGTTGTTTAGCGTAAACTACTCTTCCAACCTTTCTACAGATAGATAGATAGATAGATAGAGTCATGAGTTTCTAAAGCTCCACGATTCAAATTGTTGGGAATAAACCCCGCCACAGAAATAAAATTTGCAGTAATATAGTGAATAACAGCATAGCACCGAGATACGGTAATCAACAAGAATTAAAAGGAATAACAAGGACACAAAGATTTTAATGTGGAAAACCCTTCTGAATAAGGAAAAAACCACAGCCCGAGAGGAGCAAAATAATCCACTATGATCGGGAATTTACACTTTGCAGGTCCAAGTAACAACTCCACGAACCACTACACACTCAAAAGAAATAACCCTCTTTTGATTTTTCCACCTCACTATCGCTCACATTCTCTATTTTCCTCACATTGTATGCGAAGTGCTCTTCAGTACTCTTGAGAGCTTCTTCACTGTTTGTTACATGAGATCATAAGCTCTATTTATAGGAGTGGCCAACCTTTGCAATCTCCAAAAAGTACCAAAACAAGCTTTAGCAACTTGTTATCAAAACAGTTTATGACAACTTGTTATGCCCTCAGCTTGCCTTTTCTTTTCTATTTTTCTTTAATGGGTATGGACCCCATTAATCTCCCCCTCCAGACCCATTCACCGGAAGGAGATAACACGAGGCTTCTAGTTTGAGTGCATGCTGGCAAGTTCTTTGCACAAGGAGATAACACCGGTCCATCACAAATAACATATTGAAAGTCCCTTATAACTTGGAAACGATTCACAAACCGCAATATCACTTACCAATAAAAGTAGAGTATGAAGAGGCATTCACTTAATAGATTCCTCTTTTAAACCTAAGCTTAAAGAGAACTTGAGAATAATAAAATCTCTGAAAGCAACTAACCAAAATAATTCAATAAAAACAAATATTAATGTCTATAAACAAATACATGAAGAGAAGTAATATGAGCAGGGCTTACTACGGTTTGCAACATTTTGGGCGATTTGTTCAGAAGGAAGATTAACAAAGTGAAAAGGAGAGTCGGAATGGTGATGTTTTGGAAGCTTCCATTCAAGTGAATTACTGCTTGTTACACCAAAAAGCTGTGCCAAAGACTCAACTTCAGGTTTCCTGTAGTCAAGTAACCTGTGATAGAAGACGCACAGATACCACATCTTCTGCAATCTCTCACTTCAGTGGTGGCGGGATGAATGGATTTGACACAGCTGCTCTTCTAAACCCAAAGGCTAAACCCTGCAATCCACTTTAAACCCAAACTTTTTAACAGGGAAACAAAAAAGAAAGGGGCTTTTCATAAATAATAATGAGCAAAATTCACAAATAGCATACTTATTTGTTATGAGTTTCGTAGCAACAATTTCATAATACATAATATATCAAATTGTATTTTACACTTTTATAAACTGTTGCTATAAAAATACAAATACATATAATTTTTACTGTTTTTATGATCAATATGTATTTTATATTTTTGCAAACTGTTACTATAAAAATACAAATAAATATAAATACATATGCTACAAAATGTAATTTGATAAAATTATTGCTATTTTTTGTAATTTAATACTTAAATATGTTACTTTATCTATTTTTTCCAATAGTGATTCCTCCCGTTAGTGAATAGTTGTTACAACTTTTGTTTGCATGTCATTTAGAAAAAATATTAATTAAAGGTAATTCATTTATTACTAACTAATATAACCGCACGTGTAACGTTTGATTATTTAAAATTGAATAAATTTATCTATTATGAAAAAAATTTAATGAAATGTAAAATATTCAAATCACTTTTTAAGCATTTTTCATACTTTAATATAATAATATAAACGTAAATATATATTTTAGTATAAGCACATATATATTTTATTACTAGAAGTTTCGAGTAGTTGATGTAAAATATAATTATAAATTACAATCTTCTTTAATTTACAACTTCAACAAAGATTTGTCATGTAAAATGGCTCTCATCACATAACCGAAAGCAACAAAATGAACATTGAATTTACTAATCACAAGGTATATCTATGATTTGTAAATTATGGAACTAATATCTCCTAGATTTTCTGAAGTTCCTTTTTATAAAATGGCAAGTGAATCTTTCATTTCATAATATGAGGTGGTTGTAGAAATATTTCATTCTCCTATTCTAATTATAGAAAAAAAGAATAATTGTTGTTACACATTATATACTAAATGGAAGTTGAAAAATTATAAAGAAATTACCTATATTGATTTATCTAATAACCATCATGAATAATTATAAATATTCAACTCACTTTTTAAATATTTTTCATACTTTAATATAATAATATAAACGTAAATATATATTTTAGTATAAGCATATATATATTTTATCACTGGAAATTTCAAGTAGTTGATGTATAATATAATTATAAATTGCAATCTTCTTTAATTTTCAACTTCAACAAAGATTTGTCATGTGAAATGGTTCTCATCACATGACCGAAAGCAACAAAATGAACATTGAATTTACTAATCACAAGGTATATATATATAATTTGTAAATTATGGAACTAATATCTCCTGGATTTTCTGAAGTTCCTTTTTATAAAATGACAAGTGAATCTTTCATATCATAATATGAGGTGATTGTAGAAACATTCCATTCTCCTATTCTAATTATAGAAAAAAGAATAATGTTGTTACACATTATATACTATATGGATATTTATTTATCTAATAACCATCATGAATAATTATAGCTTAAAGCATGATAATGTGTGTGTGTGTATATATATACATATATATATATATATAAATATATATATATATATATATATATATATATATATATATGTATATATATATATATATATATATATATTCTA
>NC_061120.1:128941131-128960535 GCF_002878395.1 Capsicum annuum
ATATATATATATGTATATATATATATATATATATATATATATATTCTACCTTTATTACCTGGAAAATGCTAGGGGGTGCGCTACCATCTTGCCCCACTTATAATCTTGCCTTGAATCTTCCAGTTAGTGGACTGGTCTATTGTTATAGTATGCTGTTTACCAGTTATGTCGAAGAAAAGAATATGGAGGATTGATCCTATTCACTGCTAATCGTGCAGTTTCCTTCCAATGATAAGGCTTTCGGGCAGTGAAAGTGGTCTTCCACTTGAGTTCCCTTGCCAGTTGGAGTTCTAACAGTAGGAGCGCCAAGGTAAGCCCTTGCAGCCATTGAGATATGTCTAGTGGAAATGCGAGTTTTCGGATATATTGACGGATCTTAAATTTTTCTTCAGGGGGTTTAAAAAATAAAAATATAAATTTGTGAATGAGCGAACAAAATACAATTTCTAGGGATGCAACAATATATAGTCTATAGATAAAAAATACTTAAACTTGAATAGGAGTAATTAATAAGTAAAGCAAAAAAGTTAGCCATTTACAATGTGCCAACTAGAACTAGGGTGCTACATAAATAAAAAATTAGCCATGTATAATATATCATACTAGAACTAGAGTGCTAAGTAAAGACTCCAAAAAGAGATCACTGCCAATACTTCTCAAGCACATTTACAATGCCACTCGATGAGGTTTCATTGCTTGAAAAGACAAAATAATATCATTAGTTAAAACGTTATTAAACAGAGCTTTTTCCATAAAAGAAACCATGCAACCGCTCAAAAAGTCATCGTTCATTCTACTCCACAACTCATTCTTAATAAACTTCATTAATGAAAAGGCTCTTTCAATAGATATAGTGGTAACTGGCATAAGCAAAACAAATTTCACCAAACCAAATATAAAAGGATAATATGAATGCTTTTTTGTCTGAACCAATCTTTTTGAAAGATCACAAAGCATATTTAAACTGGAGAACTTTTTATCGATGTCACGAACATCAATAATGTAATTTTTAAGTTGATTCTCAAGTGCACATATATTAAGTTCATCAAAGTCATCACGATATAATTCAGTCATTCTCATTTTTTTTTTTGGATGCCAAAACTTGAAACAGAGTCTACTAGATTCAAACAAGTAACACCATGAAGCAACTCAGTTGTCACCTCATCAAAATAATCATTAAGTTCTTGCAATGCTAATTAATTATTTTACAAAAGACTTCAACATGATAATGATGAAAGACAGTATAGTCAGTAGGTTTGAGCCTTGATCTTCCAGAGTTAACATATAACTCATCAAAAGCAGGTACCACGATGTTATGTTAGATACAAAATGTAGACACCTCAGAAACAAACAGATCCTATTTATTATATTCTCTTAACTCTTCCAACCTTCACTTGGCTATATCAACAAGTAGCATGGCATTTGCAATTTCTTGCTCTTTTTTTTAAACATATACTATGATCGTTTGTAATTCCTAAAATTTCTTTCATCAAATGCAATATGAATGCAACCTTATCATTTGAGCAGCTCTAATATATCCTGTAGCCCTAGATCTTTCATTCAAAGAATATGCAGTTTCAACAATATTACTAAGTATATCCATAATTATATCAAACTTAGGAATAAAATAATTAAAATATTTGAACTGAGTTTCCTAACGAGGATCACAAGCCCTAAAATACCAAATTCTTGATGCAAACCTTACCAGTTTCAAGATCACCCATATCAAAAGTCTCCTGAATTTTTGTTTTTTGAGATTCTCTATATTCATTTATACGTTTATAAGAAACTCCTTACATATTAAAAATATCTAAAACCAAGTGCACAAGTTCTCCTACTTTAAGACATCTTTTAGAAACACCAACAAAAGTCGATTGAAGTTGATGAGCAAAATAATAAATAGAGTAAGTCAATTTACTTTTTTTCTTTTTTAACATCTTAAGACCGTTGAAATCACCTTGCATATTACTTGCTTCATTATAGCATTGTCCACGTACATAAGATAACTCAAGGAATTTTAAGAAAGTAAAATTGATAATTGTATTTTTTTAGAGATAAAGCACTAGTATATTTTACATGAATAATGTAACACCCCAGATTTTTACCTCTAAAAATTTATAGAGTTTTGAGCTCATTGTCTAGGGTACGACTTAGATGATGAGTCATAAAGACTCCTCATGAATCGTATGGCTCCAATCATTGTCAGACTAGTAAGTTATCCATGGTTTCTGCTGAGGTCGTAACTTGGACCTCACGAGTCGTAAGGTGGGACTTGTGACCAAACTAGTGAGATGGCCCAAGGTTGTTGTCTTAGTAATAACTAAGACTTTATGAGTCGTAGGGTGTGACTTGTGACCATACCATTAAGAATACCCTGAGACACTGCCTAGACTACGAGTCCAAGCAACAACTCATACCCAGTCGTGACGTGACCATAACGACTGGCAACAGTTTTTCCTGTGTTTTATTTAAGGGCACTTTGATCTTTTCTCTCTTTTCCCAATTATAATCCACGACCTAAAGTACCCTAAGGGACCTATAACTCCCTATTTCTCAATCTTAAAATACTCTAAAACTCTCTCAAATTCCTAAGTCAAGAACAAGCTAGAGTTTCTAAGGATTTGTCTTTTAGAGCTCCAATTGATGATTTTCCTCGATAATTCTTAATACTTTCAGGCATGTGTCTCTTTCTCTAAACTTGTTTTGTTAAGCATGTGTTTAGAATTGTTATTCATATGATTAATTGATGGTTTTGGAAATTAGGTTGAGGGCCTTTGAATGTTATTGATGGAATTGCTTTTCCCATGGTTTTTGTGAATCATTCATATTTTGAATGGATAGTTTTTGAACTCATTGGGTGCATGGGCATGGTACATGGGAATGAGGGTTGTGGATTCCCCCGAATAAATGGATTTGGAATTAAAATTGGCAATAACCTCAATCCACCTTATGAAATTGGCTTTGAAACATGAGTATATGCATATTGTAATCGCTTTTGGAACTATTGCACTGCATAAAAGGCTGATGGAACATATATGATTTTAAATCAAACCTTGGGGGTCATGGATTCCCCTAAGTTAATGGATAATTAACATTGAACCTCGAGGGTTGTGGATTCCCTCATGTGGATAAATAATTAGAGCTTGTGGGGTTGTGGATTCCCCTAAGTAATGATAATTGGAATGACATATTGATAATAGCTTGCAAGAGTAGTTAGTATGACAATACCAATGGGTTATGCCTTAATGGATGATTATTGGTTCAATGAATAGGAATGTGTAAATGTTTTAATTGGGCTTAAAGGGGATTGTGTAGTTAAACCCGTAAAAGTGAAGGTCCCGAGGGACTGATATTGGGAACCCACGTGTAAAACCCCAAAAATGGGTCCTGAGATGTCACACGGTGCTCAAGACTATGAGTAGCCTTAAGCTAACTCTGTTTACCTTCTACTAAATCTGAAGCTCAAAATATACGAAATAAAAATATATAATCAAACTAAGATGCGAAATTCTGTCTGAGCTAACTAAAATTATCTGAATATAATATCTGAAAAATACTAAACTTAAGAGTCTGATAAATCAATACTGGACATCAGAATTGATTGATGTCTGGGGCATCAATTTCATAAAGACTGAGCTAGAACGGTAAGGGGCGCACAAATAAAGAATGTCGTTGTGCGGGGATGCAATTCGCCAAGCTGGGGCAAAGAAAGTCGTCCGACCCTACCGGATTAGGAATGTGAAGGCCTCTTCTCTGAAAGGAGATCGAGAAAAGAAATAGTTATGCTATTGACCGGACCCTTTTTTCTCATTTTGTTTGAAGCGGGCCAAATAGAGAATGAAATGTATAAAAAAAATAGGGGAAGGAAGTCAGAGACTCTTTTTTTTAGTTTAAGGCCCTTTTGTAAGCTCGTATGGGATGAAGTACATTCTAGTTGCTGTTGATTATGTATCAAAATGGTTTGAAGCCGTTGCTTTGGATGATAATGAAGGAAAGAGAGTTGTTGCATTTCTCAAAAAGAACATCTTCTCTTACTTTAGAGTACTACACACTATTATAAGAAATGAAGGATCTCACTTTTGCAACAAAGTGTTTTGAGATGACTTGGCAAAATATAGGGTGAAACAAAATAAAATAGCAACTCTATATCATCCATAAACTAGTGGGCAAGTGGAGATTTTGAATCGGGAGATTAAAGCTATCCTAGCCAAAACGGTGAATGCTAGTAGGCAAGATTGATCTCAAAAACTTGATGATGCCTTGTGGGCATATCGGACTACTTTTAAGACACCCATCGGCATGTCACCGTATTAGTTAGTCTATGGCAAAGTATGTCACTTACCGGTAGAGCTAACGCACAAGGCTTTATGGGCACTCAAAAGGTTAAATCTGAATTGGAAGGAGCAGCGGAGCTAAGACTGGCGCAACTGAATGAGATGGATGAATTTTGTCTCGGGGCTTATGAAAGGGCAGACCTATACAAGGAGAAGATGAAGAAGTATCATGATCGGAGGATTGAAAAATGAGATTTCCAGAAAGGTGACTTGGTACTTCTATTCAACTCCAGACTCAAACTGTTTCAAGTTAAACTTAAGTCCAAGTTGTTAAGCCCATTTAAAGTTAGTCAAGTCTACTCATCTGGAGTAGTTGAACTTGAAAATGAAGATGGAAGTGTCTTCAAAGTCAACGAGCAATGAGTTAATCTTTATATTGGTCTAAAAAACTCGATAAAAGGTATTGCTACTCTCTATCTAGATGAAGTTCGAGTAATCGAGATAACTAAGTCATGCTGTGACGATAAATCAGGTGCTAGTGGGAGGCAACCCACATTGTGTTGTTATGTATCATTAATTTAGGTTATTTTACTATTTGTTTTGTTATTTTTGCAAGATGAAGGATGTGTGGAAGTGTGCAGGTATAATAGAGCAGGGAAAACAGAAGCAAAAAAAGTTTTAGGTGACTAATGGGTCACCCGATAGGCCATCGCGGGCTCGATGTACCGTCGTGGTAATCATCGCGACAATGTCCAGAAACTAGGAAACTGGAAAAAAAGTGATGATTTAACCGACGAACCATTGTATGTTCGACGGACCATAGAACGAACCATCGCTGATGAGTCACAAGGTATGTTTACTGGATTGGAACGACGGCTCGACCGATGGACCGTCGCATATTTGACAGACGGTCGAACGAACCATAACATTTAACCTTATTTCAGTGAGTCGGGTCGGATCGATTTAAATAAATAAATTTTTTATTTCTTTTCGACCCAAATGGTTTTAAATAAATAATTTAAAGCGATTGAGTAACCCCCATATTATTCAACGCACTAGAAACCTTTCGTTCTCTCTGAAAACCTTCCACTTCCTTTTTCCCTCTTTTATTCAAACTTTATATCCTCATTGTTCTTTCACTCACAAACAACAAAAGTTCTCCACAAAAGTAAATTGTCATACTGTATCCTGTGTTTTGAGTGCAAGTCAAGGATAGAATCAAGTACAACAACGCTAAGGTATGAAATCTTCTTTACTCTTTATGATACTCAACTTTAAGCATCAAGAACTCATGAGAAGGTTCTAATGGTAAAGAAATTTTCTTTGATCTTGAAATTTTCATGTGTAGGGATGAACTGAGTTGAAACTTGACATAGATCCTGGGTGAAGTCTAAGTAGCCCATGGATCAAGAAAAGCAAAATAAGTGGTGGATTAATGTTGAAAATGCCATAAAAACTTGTGCTTGAACTGAAAGCATGCGGGGTGTTCGACAAGATGTCGAAATAAAGCCTGAAAGAGAAACATGGTACGCGACAATCAATGCAACAGACCGTCGGATACTCAATGACCCATCACTCGAACCGTCGCCACTTTTTCAGAATTAATGTAACTAGAATGACCCCGACGGACCATCGCCCTAGCCGTCGCTAGTCCATAATTATTCCTGCTTTCTAGTTTAAGTTCGTGAACTATTAACGTATCACTTGCAATATCATAGCTCCTAAATTACCATAAACCAGAGGTCGGGGTAGAGGCCAAGCAGCCAGGTCTGATGCACCAGCCCATAACACTTAGCGAAGTTGTCAAGTAGTTTCTTTACCCTCCTCATCTGAGCAGGAGGTTAAATATTGTAGTAGTAGTAGCTCCAGTTCGATTCCAATTGAGATGGGAGTTAAAAATTCTAACCCCGTTCAAGATGAGGCTCCCCAACAGGAGGATCCTAACTTAATGCACATTGGGCTAATACATGTGGCTAATACACATTGGGACCCTTTCAGTAGGGTGGAAGTTGGACCCTTATAGCTTGTGGGTATTTAGATGATGGTTTGAGCTATACAGTCTATGTTAATGCATAACTCTCATGCTAAGCCTTGTTCTATATCCTTGCATATTATATATATGTATATAAATGTGTACACATGGTTTTAAAATCATTTTGGACTGATTGATCATGGCATTATTTTGTTTCTTTCCTAGGTTACATACTAGCGCTCACCCCACTAACTATCCCCAAACGCTTTATCTCCATACGATGCAAGATTTGAAGGCACTTCTATTTTCTTGTGCAATGGTAGGTGATTTTTTAATTATCCAAGAGTCAACTTTTAAGTGGTGATCTTCTATTCTCAGGAAGACCCTTACTTCATGGTCTTCTCTTTGCTTATGCCCTAGACTATTTCGATGGGTTTTTAGCTATGGTCAGGGGCATGTCCCGACTTTAATTAATATTTTATTTCTTAAAGGCTTTTGTGGACAGGATGTGGGTGGATTTGGTATTATAGATTCACATATCCTATTCAGTTAATTTTCTATCTTGTTATATATTTAAAACTCTATGCTATCTTGTTATATGTTCGAAACTCAGTTTTATCTTGTTATATATTCGAAACTCAGCTCTATCTTATTATATGTTCGAAATTTATCTATTGCTAGTTGAATTTTATTTTGGTTGGCTAGGTTAATGGGGGTGGTCTCTGGTCCTTGGTGGACTTGAGATACCTATCACGACTAGGCTCTGGTTCAGGTCATGAAAAGCTTGGTATCAGAGTGTAGATTCATGGTCATTGGGTGTTCAAAAAGCCATTTCAAGTAGTCTCTTTTATGGATGTGTAGCATGATACACTTATAAGGGAGAGGCTATGAGGCATTTAGGAATGTTTCCCCTTTCTTATGATCTATTTTAATCTATAGAGTCTAAGGTCCTGAAAACTTCTCTAATTTTATTTGCTCGTACTTCAGATCATGCCTCTTTGAAGATCTGATGCTCGTGGAAACTCCTCTGTCCCCTTGAGGATGATGTGGATGAAAATTGCCCTATTTAGGCAGTTTGGACCCGGTCTAGGGTCCTAGGATCCTAGCTCCTGATTGTACTGCCCCTCGTAGAGTTCTACCAATTCCTACCAATCCTACTCAAGCTTCTCGGGCTGATAATGTTCATGACCACCACCATAAGGAGACATTTGCAATACCGAGTTCCGTCAATTTATTCATCTGTTAACCTCATTGGAGACTTCTCAGACTCATCATCCTAATCATGTTGGTTCTGTTACCTTATCTTCTGAGGTGATTAGAGCTGGCTAATTTATGATATTGAATCCTCCGACCTTTATTGGCTTTAAGGTTAAGGAGAATACTTAATGTTTTATGGATGAGATAGAAAAGATATACAAGGTGATGCATGTCATAACTTAAAAGATGTGGAATTGCTATATATCAGGCATATCAGCAGTATGAGGTATGGGAGCAGTTAAGAGGTGATGATGCAGAGCCAGTTCTATGGGATGAGTTTTTGATTGCCTTTCTTAATTATTTCTTTCCTCTGGAGTTGAGAAAGGCGAAAGCTGAGGAGTTTGTGAACTTGAAGCAAGGAAGGATGACTATGAAGGAGTATTCTTTAAAATTGCACTCGCTCTCTCATTATGCCATGAAAAGTGTGTCTAGTACGAGGGTGAGAATAAGGATGTTTGCTTTAGGTTTGTCTTGGCACTTGGTACTTGAGTGTAAGGCGGTGATATTGAATAATGACATGGATATCTCTAGGCTGGTGGTGTATATACAGTAGGTTGAAGATGAAAAGAAGAAACAAGTAGAAATAGGAGAGAGGCAAAATAAGAATTTTAGATATTTAGAGCAGAGTGGAGGCCAGTAGAATAATAATAGAGATGGTAGACAGTGGGACAAGAAGAGGACTTGGGGAAACTCAAGTTCATATTCTACAGCTAGTGCCTCATATCCTAAGACATCTGGTGATTATCACTTACAGACTGATTGTGGGAGGTCACAAAGTGCCCAGTCTTAGGTTAGTTAAGCCTAGTTAGCCTCATCTTATCCTCCTTATCATTTTTATAGACAACTTTATAATAGATAGTGTGATGAGGGAAGGAATAGGTGTTATAATGATGGTTAAATGGTGCATTTGCAGCGACACTATCCAACTAAGGTTGCTTCTGGAGATAATAAAGTTCCAGTTGCCACTTCATCAGATCATGCACCAAAGGGTGCTACTTCTGGTATCGACACTAGTCAAAATCCTCTTTATGCTCTTACCACCTATTAGGAATCAGAGGCATCAACAGATGTTATCGCTGGTATGTTGAAACTTTTATCTTATGATGTATATTGTCTGCTTGACCCGGGGTCTACCCTTTCTTATGTGACCCCTTATGTGGTTATTTTATTTTGGTTTTTATCTCGAGAGTATCTCTGATCTTTTCTCTGTGTCTACCCTGATAGGTAATTCTATTATGATAGAAAGGTTTATAGGGTTTAGGTGGTATCTATTTATGGTGGGAAGACATTGGTGGATCTGATTGAGTTTGTTATGGTAGACTTTGATGTTATTTTGGGAATAGATTGGCTTCATTTATGATATGCTTCTCTGGGTTGTTAGACTCATTGTAACTACCTGAGATAACCCCCTGGTCGTCACACAGTGCTTATTACCCCCAAGGACCACAAGCTAACCCATGATTGATATCTGTTGTGAGCACTGAATAATAATGCTGAATAAATATGGAAAAACAGGATGAAATGCCATAAGGTTCAAAATTTGAAATAATGATAAATGACAACTTCTGATAAAACACCTATATCTAAAATACTATCTGAACTAGTCTAGTCTGAAAACCTCTAACTGAACTATCTGAATATGGAGTTGATGGGATAAGCCCTCATGTAACTCCATCTTCTACAATACTGAAATTACTGAAATGCTAAAATAAAAGCATATCCTCGATATATGAGGACTCATTACTAAATTTGTGACTGCTGACTGGATCTATCTAAGCACGGTTGGAAAACTTGAGCGTCTGAACCTATGATATGAGACATCATAGCATAAATAAAGAGTATGCGTCAGTACGTGGAATGCACTGGTATACTAGATGAGGTAAGTTTGAATGCAAGGGCTTATATGCATGAATAATAACTGACTGAATGATATAGAATAACTAAATATGAGTACGTGGATAACTGAAACTGTTGTAAATACTAAGTACGCAATACTGGGCATATATGTATACCATAACTGAGCTTTTCTGAAGCTAAGTACTGAGTTCTATTACTGAGTAACTGATAATCTGAAGTTACTGATAACTGAATTACTGATACTGATTGACTGTGTCTGACAGTCTTGGTTCTATAAAACTAAACTGAGTTCTAAACTGAAGACTAAAACTGAAACTGTGAGAGGTAATCATCTAACCAACATGCCCCTCTCTGAACTAATTGGGGTCCAACCTGTAACCCCAGCTGGAAGGGTGTTAATACCATGCCATGGGTACTAAAACTAGAAAACCAAGCCTAACTGATGGATGGCACCCGGGCAGAGCCAAGCCTAATCTGACAGGTGACCCCTGGGAGGTAGTTAAGCATAATCTGATGCGTGCCTTCTCATCCTACGCTGGCTACATAGTTCTGAAGTACAGGGACTACTGCTAACGACTCTGCCTATCTGACGAGGAAGCCATCATCCCTACACTCACTCGGTGCTAAATCCTACTCCTAACTGAATAAACACTGAACTGTTGTACTGGACTGATTTCACTGAATTTTTTGAGTGCTATAACTAACTTAGTTTTATATCTAACTGAGAGTACTATTGATAGTGACAAGACTGACACTATTCTATAACTGACACTGGCTCTAAATAAATAGCTAAATTGTCGGGTATTAAATACTCCCACGACTCGATATCATGAAAAGTAAAGCATCACATGATCTCGCAAAGCATATCAATGTATACATGTTCATATATCATCTATAAAGACATTTTATCAAATACTTTTTGGGCATAAGCTTGTTCATATACTAACATGTCATGATTTTATCACTTTATTCACATGGACATTCTATCAAAAACTTGGGGAGCACAACTTCATACACATAATCATGGATAACATATAAACATGGTAACTACAATACCCAACTTACAATTCCATAGGTTTAGTAACAATTCATATAATTTCCCATAAAATACTAATCTAATTTCATGAATCATATAATAATCATGGATTAAAACCCAATTAACATCATAGACACTTTAATCACCTTGTAAATTCAAGGGTTTATCGAGATAATCACATATTCATCACACATGCTATTCAATTTCATGAAACTTGCACTTAAATCATGGATTGTAGCCCAACTACTTTATGAACATGAATTCAATCTAATTTAAACATGGAAATCATAAATCTGAGATTTTGTATATTTAAAAAAGGATTCTTGGACTCTATGGGTGGAAGGAACCCATAGATTAACACCTAACATACCTAAGAAGAAGAGTTCTTGAAGGTTCTTGGAGAGATTCTTGAGGATTGACCTTGATTCTTGAACAAAGGTTTTTGCCTCTTGAGAGAGAATGATTTAATTTAAGGAAAAACTGAATGACTAATGGTGGAACTAGGTTTATTAGGATTGAATTTTGTTGTAAAGGCTGACTGGGGTCGTGTAAAAAGACTCAAATACCCCTGGAAAGATTTAAAAACTCAGAATTTAAAATTGGAAATTAACTGAAAAATCCCAATCTGGGCCCTCGGTGCGACGCGGCGTTATCGCGCCGTGTCACTGGAAAGTGGACAAATGGGAATTGGACCATCAACGCGATGCAGTGGAATCGCGTTACCCCTTGGATGCGACCTGTTAGTTCACCGCGACATGGTGGGATCACGTTGGTGTACTGGAAGCTGACAAATATGAAAATAAGCTGTGGCACGACACGCTGGTATTGTGGTACCTCACTGGAAACTGACAATTAAAAAAAGGCTAGTGTTGTGACGCTGTGGTATTGCGTTGTCTCACTTAAAAATGATAAATGCCATTTAGACTGCATCCGCGACGCACTAGAGTACCAAGTGGTGCACTGTCTTACTAAAATGGCTCTAACTTTTTGTCCAGGTGTCAGATTTTGACGAATTTGGTATCGACGGAAATTTTATTCAATTTTACAGAAAATGAAAGTCAAAATCTTGAAAATTACATATGTATAAAAGTGTATTCATCTTTAAAGCAAGTCTTTGACATTTTTGGGATGAAATTAAGTTAGGTAAAAGTACGGGATATTACACTCATAAGGACGATTTTTAATTCTTAAATGAACTAGTGATTGAGTTTGAAGGGAGTTCCCTATTACCTAAGAAAGATTTATTTCTTGTCTTAAAGCCCGAAAGTTGATTTCCACGGGTTGTCTATATCATCTAGTTTGGGTTAAGGATTCTAGTTCTGAAAGTCCTTTCTTACAATCTTTCCTGGTGGTTAATGAATTTCCTGAAGTATTTATCGATGACCTTTTTGCTATTCTCCCAATAGGAAAATAGACTTTAGGATTGATCTTCTACCGGATACCCATCCTATCTCTATTCCTCTATATAGAATGGCTTTGACTGAGTAGAAAGAACTTAAAAAACAATTAAAAGATCTTCTTAATAAGGATTTTATCCATACTAGTATCTCTCTATGAGGTGCTCTTGTGCTTTTTGTGTGTAAGAAGGATGGATCTCTTCAGAAATGCATAGACTATTGGCCATCGAATAAGGTGACTGTGAAGAATAAGTATCCTCTTTCTATGATTGATGATCTCTTTGACTAGCTTTAGAGTGCTAGATGTTTCTCTAAGATTGATCTTCAGTCGGGTTATAATTAGTTAAAGATTAAGGAGGTGGATATCCCTAGGACTATTTTCCAAACCTAAATGGTCATTATGAGTTTCTAGTTATGTCTTTCAGGTTGGCTAATGCTCTAACTGAATTTATGGATCTCATGAACTGGTATTCAGGCAGTTTTTAGATTTGTTCATGATAGTTTTTATTGATGACATCTTGGTGTATTCTAAGAGTGAGGAGGATTATGCCAATCACCTCTAAATTGTGTTGCGGACTCTTAAGGATCAACGATTGTATGCCAAGTTTTTGAAGTGTGAGTTCTGGTTGAATGCTATGACCTTTAATGGTTATGTTGTTGCCAGTAAGAGGATCATAGTGGATCCACAAGAAGTTGAGGCAGTTAAGAAATGGCCTAAACCCATGACTCCAACTGACATTCAATTTTTTTTGGGTTTAGCCAGGTATTATAGGAGGTTTATGGAAAGCTTTTCTTCTATTGTTGCTCCGTTGGCTAAATTAACTAAAAAAAAGGTAAAGTTTTTGTGGTCTGATTCTTGTGAGGGTAGTTTTGAGAAGTTGAAGGATATGTTGACTTCTGCGCTAGTTTTGACCTGTCTGAGGGAACTAATTATTTTGTTATTTACTGTGATGTATCTCGTATGGGACTAATCTATGTCTTGATATAGCATGGTATAGTGGTCACTTATACTTCTAGGCAACTGAAGGTTCATGAAAGGAATTATCTAACTCATGATCTAGAGTTGGTGGTTGTGGTGTTTACACTGAAAATTTACCGCCATTATCTATATAGGGTGCATGTTGATATATATTTAGACTATAAGAACTTGCAGTATGTATTTACCCAGAAGAAGTTGAATCTCAGGCAAAGAAAATGGCTTGAGTTGCTTAAGGACTATGTTATAGTCTTCATTATTACCTAGGTAAAGCTAATGTGGTTGGATTCTTTTTGCAGGTTGTCTATGAGTAGCTTGCCTCATGTAGATAAGGAGAAACGAGGATTGGTAAAGGATATTCACTGGTTGGCTAATCTTGGAGTTTAACTTTTAGATTCTGAGGATGGATGTGTGATTATTCAAGAGGTGGTAAAGTCATCTATTGGTGTTAACGTGAAGGAGAAATAGACTTTGGATCCTACCTTGGTGTAGATTAAGAATGATGTATGTCAGCAAAAGGTTATGGCTTTTGAGATTAGTAGTGATGGTATTTTGTGGTACCAAGGTAGGTTGTGTGTTTCAAATATTGATGGGCTGTGAGAAAGTATTTTGATTAGGGCTCATGAGTCAAGGTATACAATTCATCCTGTTTTAATGAAGATATACCATAATTTGAAGGAGATTTATTATTAGAATAACATAGAGAGAGATGTGGCCAATTTTGTTGCTAAATGCATGGTCTATCAGAAAGTAAAGGTTAAGTACTTGAGGCCTAGTGACGTGTCTCAAGAGATTGAGTTTCTCGTGTAGAAATATGAGATGATCAACATATATTTTATTATCGGTGTTTCGCGAACTCAGAATCAACATGATTCAATTTGGGTCATCGTGGATAGGATAACTAAGTCTGCTCACTTTTTCGTGTGAGAAATACTTACTCTGGAGAGGATTATGCTAAGTTGTTCATTCAAGAGATCTTTAAGTTTCATGGTGCTCCAATTTTCATCATTTTTATTGAGGTACACAATTCTCTTTTCACTCTGGCATTCATTTCATAAAGTCTTGGGCTCACGGGTGAACCTTAATACCGCATTCCACCCTTAGATAGATGGACAGTCGAAAAGGACCATTCACACCTTAGAAGATATGTTAAGGGACTGAGTGATTGATTTTGGAGGTAGTTGGGTGGATCATTTTCTCTCATTAATTTGCGTACAATAACAATTATTGCTTTAGTATTGGGGTGGCTCCTTTTAAGGCCTTTTATGGTATGAGGTATAGATCTCCTATTGGGTGGCTTGAGGTTTGTAAGACTAGACTATTTCGTCCAGACCTGGTTCACCAAGCCATGGATAAGGTAAGGGTGATCAGGGATAGGCTTAAGACTACTCAAAGTCATAAAAAGTACGATACAGATGTGAGGCAAAGAGATTTGGAGTTTGATGTTGGTGATTAAGTGTTTTTAAAGGTATATCCTATGAAAAGAGTGATGTGATTTGGAAAAGGGAGAAGCTCAGACCTCGCTATGTCGGTCCGTACTTGATTTTGAGAAAAGTGGGCAACATCTCTTATGAATTGGATTTGCTTTTAAGTTTGGGTTCCATTCACCCGATTTTCCATGTGTCGAGGTTGAGGAAGTGCATGGGTGATGCCTCTTTGGTGGTACCAATTGAGAATGATGGTATTTTGAATTCCTTGTCTTATGAGGAAGTTTCTATTGAGATTTTAGGTAGGCAAGTCCATCATTTAAGAACTAAAGATGAAGCTTCGGTGTAGGTCCTTTGGAGGAACCATAAGGTAGAACAATTTACTTGGGAAGTTGAAGAGGACATGAAATCCAAATATCCGTTCATGTTCCTCGGGTTGGATAATTGTGCTTAAGGTATGTGTTTTCCTATTCTGTTTGTTTTCTAACTTTGTTAAAGGTTTTGTGATTGTATTCCTGTCTTACGTTCATGCTAATGAATGTCTTACCTCCTCATTCGGGGATGAATGATCCTAAGGGGGGGGGGGGGAAGGTAATGTAACACCCTAGATTTTTGCCTCTGAAAATTTTAGAGTTTTTTCGCTCACTGTCTAGGGTACAAATTAAATGATGATTCATGAAGACTCCTCACGAGTCATATGGCTCCAATTATGGTCTGACCAGTAAGTTGTCCATAGTTTCTATTGAATTCATGATTTATACCTCGCGAGTAGTAAGGTGAGGTCACGATTCATAGGGTGGGACTCGTGACCAAACCAGTAAGATGGACCAAGGTTGTTGTCTTGGTAACGAGTAAGACTTCTGAGTCGTAGGGACTTCATGAGTCGTAGGGTATGGTCATGAGTCGTAAGGTGTAACTCGTGACCATACTAGCAAGGATGCCCAGATTTACTGCCCAGACTACGAGTCCAGGCAACAACTCATACCCAATCGTGATGTGACACGTAACAACTGGGGACAATTATTCTTTAATTTTATTTATGGGTACTTTGGTCATTTCTCTCCTTTCCTAATTGTAACCCACAACCTAAAATACCCCAGGGACCCCATAACTTCCTATTTCTCAATCTCAAAATACTCTAAAACTCTCTTGAATCCCCAAGTCAAGAACAGGCTAGGGTTTCTAAGGATTTAGCTTATAAAGCTCCAATTGGTGATTTTCCTCCATAATTCTCAATACTTTCAGGAATGTGTCTCTTTCCCTAAACTTGTTTTGTTTAAAACATGTATTTAGAATTGTTATTCATGTGATTAATTGATAGTTTTGAAAATTGGGTTGAGGGTCTTTTAATGTTACTGATGGAATTGTTTTTCCCATAGTTTTTGTGAATCATTCATGTTTTAAATTGATAGTTTTTGAACTCATTGGGTGCATGGGCATGGTAAATGGAAAAGGGGGTCGTGGATTCTCCCGAATAAATGGATTTGGAATTGAAATTTATAATAATCTCAACCTACCTTATGAAATTGGCTTTGAAACATAAGTATATGCATATTGTAATCACTTTTGGAACTATCGCACTACATAAAAGGCTAATGGAACATATATGATTTTAAATCGAACCTTAGGGGTCGTGGATTCCCCCAAGTTAATGGGTAATTAATATTGAACCTCAGGGGTTATGGATTCCCTCACGTGGATGAATGATTGGAGATTGTGGGGTCGTGGATTCCCTAAGTGATGATAATTGGAATGGCATGTTGATAATAGGTTGCAAGCCTAGTTGGTATGACGATACCAACGGGTTATGCCTTAATGGATGATTATTGGTTCAATGAATGGAAATGTGTAAATGTTTTAATTGGGCGTAAATGGGGTTGTGTAGCTGAGTCGTGAAAGCAGAGGTATCGAGGGACTGGTACTGGGAACCCATGTCTGTCGGCGTAAGGGTTGGTCTTAATAACTATGTGCTTGAGGCACACTTCATATATTTTTATTTTGGATTGTCGAAGGGTCGTGGATTCCCTGGCTTTCTATGATACCTCAGTTCATGCGGCTAACATGCACTAAGACTCTTTCAGTAGGGTGCAAGCTGGACCCATATAGCCCGTGGGTGTTTAGATGATGGTTTAAGCTACACAGTCCAGGTAAAAGTTTATCTCCTATACTAAGCCTTGTTACCTATCCCGGCATATTATATATATATATATGAATGAGTGCATATGGTTTTGGAATGATTTTAGACTGAATGATCATGGCACTATTTTGTCCTTTCCCTGACTTATATGCTAGCGTTCACCCCGCTAATCGTCCCCAAATGTTTCATCCCCACGCGATGTAGGGTCCAAAGGTACTTCTATTTTCTTACACAGTGATAGGTAATTTCTAGATTATCCGAGAGTCAACTTTGAAGTAGTGAACTTCCATTCTCCAGAAGGCCCTTATTTCATGACCTTGTCTTTACTTACGTCTTAGACTATTTCGATGGATTTTTGGCTATGGTCGGGGGCATGTCTCGACTTTGGTTGATATTTTGTTTCTTAGATACTTTTGTGGACAAGATGTGGGCGGATTTGGTGCTGTGGATTCTTAGATGCTATTTCGTTGATTTATCTATCTTATTATATGTTTGAAACTCAGTTCTATCTTGTTATATGTTTGAAACTTAGTTCTATTTTGTTATATGTTCGGAACTCAACTCTATCTAGTGTATTGTGTTTTGGTTGGCTGGGTTAATAGGAGTGGTCTTTGGTCCTTGATGGACTTGAGATACCCGATACGACTAGGCCCTGGTTCAAGTCTTGACAAATAATATCAAGAAGTCTCTTACTCACAAATCTTCTACCATCAACATATCGTAAAACAACTGCCATTTGCTCTCTGCGTGAAATATCAAAATATTTATCAACTAATAAAGAAAATTATTCACCATTTAGTTCCTTTATGATACCCGTAATTGTTTCAAACTTGCAAACAATTACAATTTCTTTTTCAATTCTTGGACAAGTCATTTGATTATTTTGAGGGCCTTTTCTACACACATTTACGAATTCCATCACACTTTTAAGCATAAAATGAAATAATTTCAAGAAAATTATCTCTGTTAAGCGATGACTTAGATTCACCATGACCCCAAAATGCCAATCCTTGTCTCACGAGAAGGATTGCTAATCAATCAAAGCTGCCAACTAAATGCGATATCCATGCTTATCCTTATTAGATTATTTCTCAAATGAAGCATGAATAGATTGTTCTTGCTGCATTAGATCCTCACATTTTCTTTTTGTATGATTATGGATGCTATTAATCCCACCAACATGTGTTTCTAAATTAGCTTTTTTATTTCAACTCCTAAAATTTATATTCGAAAATACTTCACCTCCACCTTGACGATTGCTATTTTCCTTGAATAAATAACAATACAAATAATAAGTTGTATCTTTACTTACACTATACTCCAACTAACCAGGAAATTCATCATGCCATTTACGATTTAAACGACGCTTATCTCAACAAATCTCCATTTGAGGAAAATTTTGTAGTTGAGGTTGACATGGTTTTTTCAGAAGATACGCTCTTCTAATCGTGTCATGATTATTTGGATCAAATTTTAAAAATGGAGTTCTTTCACCCGGAGTAACCTTTAAAGAGTTTAAGTCAAATTCTTGAGAAAAATGTGATGATACTCCTAATTTATTCTTATTTTTTTCCGATTAGGTTGACTATGTGCGACAAAACTTGAATTTGATATTTCAAAAAAATATCTCTTTATTACTCTTGAATGGAAAACAACAATGAAAAAAAAGAATAAAAGAAAAGAATCACAATTTTGGATGAAGAACAAGAAAGTGATTTTGGTATTTGACTTTGAGAATTCTCAAACTACTTCAACTGAGGTTTTGGGTTTTTTAATTTTGGAAAAAGGAAAAAGGGTTTTAAGTTTTTGTTAATTTTGTGTTTTAACTTATTTTGACATTTTTTTAAAATCGCACAGTGAATTTAAAAAAAAGGACAATTTGCGCATAGCAGGGATCGAACCCGCGAAGTAGGGCTAGAGCAAGCAACCCAAGAAGTGCAGTAAGTACCACTAAGCTATCTAACATTCTTGGTTAAGGTGGTTCAGAATTAATATATGCACATAAATATAGATTTTCTACCTTATATATATAGAGGGGCGGACATATATATATATATATATATATATATAAAGAAGGTGATATGACACCTCTTTGTGATTTCCGTTGCTATTTTTTAATGATTTTTTTGGATATTTTTTAATTTTAAAAACACTATACACAACATTAAAGATAGTCATATTAAATTCCTTTCATCTTCAATGCTATTAAACTTCTCTCATTTATGTGCTATGTAAAAAAAATTAAAATACTCTTTAAACTCTCTTAATCATGTTAATTATGCAAGAAAGAACTAAAAATTATTTGTGAAAACCAAAGATAAATATTTACTACTAATAATAAAGGGCAATAAGTAGGCATGAGGTCGACATGCCTGCTTGTGCTGCCTGCTTCAGCTGTTTCAATCATAAGTTTACTATATCATCCTTAATTAATTATTATAAGTCATTTAAGTATTCAAAAATTAAAAATATTTAATAAAAAATGTAAAATAGAAGTAAAATGATAAATTTACTCTTAATGTTTTGTGTTGCCTTCTTCAGCCGTTTCAATCATAATTTTATTATATCACTCCTAATTAATTATTATAAGTTATCTAAGTATTAAAAAATTAATAATATTTAATTAAAAAGATAAATTAGACTTAAAATGATAAATTAACTCTTGATGTAAATTAACTTGATGTCTTATATGAGATCCACTTAATTTTTTTCACAAGTATTTTTTAGAGTAATTTTGTTATATCACTTCGAATTAGTTGTTAATAAGTCATTTAAGACATGTCCACTTCGCTGTTTCAATCGTGATTTTATTATATATCTCTAATTAATTTTTATGATCATCTACGCATTACAAAAATTAATAATATTTCATAAAAAGGTAAATTGACACAAAATGATATGTCAACATAAAATATTTAGTTGACTATCGAAATTATATTAGTGTCACATAAATTACGATGGGACAGAGGAATACATTAAGTAACATATATTATTTAAAAATGAGAAAACTCTTAATTGTGATGGAGAGATTATTAATATCTTATTGAAAAATTATTCTGAAAGCATTATAA